>NC_139623.1:100517724-100572724 GCF_964638095.1 Poromitra crassiceps
GTTTGTCATGTTTTTGTGTGGCGCTCTGCTTGCTTTCAAAAGTGGCAATCTTTTCTCAGTTTCTGTCATTGTGCCATATACAGTTAGACTGGTTAAAACCATCCTGATCATATACAGTTAGACTGGTTAAAACCATCATGATCATATAGTTAGACTGCTTAAAACCATCCTGATCATATAGTTAAACTGGTTAAAACCATCCTGATCATATAGTTAAACTGGTTAAAACCATCCTGATCATATAGTTAGACTGGTTAAAACCATCCTGATCATATAGTTAGACTGGTTAAAACCATCATGATCATATAGTTAGACTGGTTAAAACCATCCTGATCATATAGTTAGACTGGTTAAAACCATCATGATCATATAGTTAGACTGGTTAAAACCATCCTGATCATATAGTTAGACTGGTTAAAACCATCCTGATCATATAGTTAGACTGGTTAAAACCATCCTGATCATATAGTTAGACTGGTTAAAACCATCCTGATCATATAGTTAGACTGGTTAAAACCATCATGATCATATAGTTAAACTGGTTAAAACCATCCTGATCATATAGTTAGACTGGTTAAAACCATCCTGATCATATAGTTAGACTGGTTAAAACCATCATGATCATATAGTTAGACTGGTTAAAACCATCATGATCATATACAGTTAGACTGGTTAAAACCATCATGATCATATAGTTAGACTGGTTAAAACCATCCTGATCATATAGTTAAACTGGTTAAAACCATCCTGATCATATAGTTAAACTGGTTAAAACCATCCTGATCATATAGTTAGACTGGTTAAAACCATCATGATCATATAGTTAGACTGGTTAAAACCATCATGATCATATAGTTAGACTGGTTAAAACCATCATGATCATATAGTTAGACTGGTTAAAACCATCCTGATCATATAGTTAGACTGGTTAAAACCATCATGATCATATAGTTAGACTGGTTAAAACCATCATGATCATATAGTTAGACTGGTTAAAACCATCCTGATCATATACAGTTAGACTGGTTAAAACCATCCTGATCATACAGTTAGACTGGTTAAAACCATCATGATCATATAGTTAGACTGGTTAAAACCATCCTGATCATATAGTTAGACTGGTTAAAACCATCATGATCATATACAGTTAGACTGGTTAAAACCATCCTGATCATATAGTTAGACTGGTTAAAACCATCATGATCATATAGTTAGACTGGTTAAAACCATCATGATCATATAGTTAGACTGGTTAAAACCATCCTGATCATATAGTTAAACTGGTTAAAACCATCATGATCATATAGTTAGACTGGTTAAAACCATCATGATCATATAGTTAGACTGGTTAAAACCATCATGATCATATAGTTAGACTGGTTAAAACCATCCTGATCATATAGTTAGACTGGTTAAAACCATCATGATCATATAGTTAGACTGGTTAAAACCATCATGATCATATAGTTAGACTGGTTAAAACCATCATGATCATATAGTTAGACTGGTTAAAACCATCATGATCATATAGTTAGACTGGTTAAAACCATCCTGATCATATAGTTAGACTGGTTAAAACCATCCTGATCATATAGTTAAACTGGTTAAAACCATCCTGATCATATAGTTAGACTGGTTAAAACCATCATGATCATATAGTTAGACTGGTTAAAACCATCCTGATCATATAGTTAGACTGGTTAAAACCATCCTGATCATATAGTTAAACTGGTTAAAACCATCCTGATCATATAGTTAGACTGGTTAAAACCATCATGATCATATAGTTAGACTGGTTAAAACCATCCTGATCATATAGTTAGACTGGTTAAAACCATCCTGATCATATAGTTAGACTGGTTAAAACCATCATGATCATATAGTTAGACTGGTTAAAACCATCCTGATCATATAGTTAGACTGGTTAAAACCATCATGATCATATAGTTAAACTGGTTAAAACCATCATGATCATACAGTTAGACTGGTTAAAACCATCCTGATCATATAGTTAGACTGGTTAAAACCATCCTGATCATATAGTTAGACTGGTTAAAACCATCCTGATCATATAGTTAGACTGGTTAAAACCATCCTGATCATATAGTTAGACTGGTTAAAACCATCCTGATCATATACAGTTAGACTGCTTAAAACCATCCTGATCATATAGTTAGACTGGTTAAAACCATCCTGATCATATAGTTAGACTGGTTAAAACCATCATGATCATATAGTTAGACTGCTTAAAACCATCCTGATCATATAGTTAGACTGGTTAAAACCATCATGATCATATAGTTAGACTGGTTAAAACCATCCTGATCATATAGTTAGACTGCTTAAAACCATCCTGATCATATAGTTAGACTGGTTAAAACCATCCTGATCATATAGTTAGACTGGTTAAAACCATCCTGATCATATAGTTAGACTGGTTAAAACCATCATGATCATATAGTTAGACTGGTTAAAACCATCATGATCATATAGTTAGACTGGTTAAAACCATCCTGATCATATAGTTAGACTGGTTAAAACCATCCTGATCATATAGTTAGACTGGTTAAAACCATCCTGATCATATAGTTAGACTGGTTAAAACCATCCTGATCATATAGTTAGACTGGTTAAAACCATCCTGATCATATAGTTAGACTGGTTAAAACCATCCTGATCATATAGTTAGACTGGTTAAAACCATCCTGATCATATAGTTAGACTGGTTAAAACCATCCTGATCATATAGTTAGACTGGTTAAAACCATCCTGATCATATACAGTTAGACTGGTTAAAACCATCCTGATCATATAGTTAGACTGGTTAAAACCATCCTGATCACAGGACCTTACATTCTGTTTTGCTCCATGGATCAGTCTGGACTTCCAGCCTCCCACATCGATTTCAGTGGGCGGGAGTACTTGCCTTGACAGACAAGTCCTTCAGCCAATCAGCGTCACCAAATCCAGTCAGAGGAATGGTGTTAACATCTTTTCTGCTGAGAAACTCTGCTAGGGCATACTCTTGTTCTTGTTTAATTGTTGCTATTGAGTTTATTTCTTTTTTATTATTATTTTGAGTTTATAACTGCACTTATGGCCGTTTACTCTGCTCATTGCTTCAGGAGACGGCATACTGTTTTGCCAGCGGCATCCATGATTGACCCGGTCACGACGCAGTCCCTGATTGGCCCGGTGAGATTGTCATTTCAGGAAATCAACTTGGGCGGCTGGAAGTCCAGACTGATTCGTGGAGGGAAACAGAATGTGAGGTCACGTGACCAGGATGGTTTTTACCAGGCTAATATACGGCCAGAGGAGAATGAATCACCAAAGCAATGTTTTAAGTCACGGATCAAATATTTAATATTACATTTATTATATGGTATTAGCTACATTAGAGAAGCACAGATATATTCGCTGAGAAAGATTGAAGATGAAGATTCTGTCAAAAGTTAATGCAAAGTTTCTGAACCTGTGCATTGTTAAAATGAAAATCTGCTGCTCTTGTTCTTATCAGAAATAGGCACTTGAGAAGGTCAAAGGCAACTCTTCTGAATCTAAACCAGTGGAACAAGAATAAAAATGTCTTTGTCCAAAGTGACAAGGCTCAGTGCCTACAGTATGTTCATTTCCATCCATTCCCATCAAATGAGATGTAGCGAGGCACAAAAGCAGCCATCAGAAATGTGACGCAGCTTTTATCAAATATATAAAAAGCAGGAAAAAGTCAAGTTAAGTTCGCTAATGGCCTCACCCAATGCTCTAACAGAAGGGAGGGTATTTTCTTGCCAAGCTCTCCAGAACAAACAGGTATGCCTGTGGTTTCTGATAGGGACATCTTCACAATGCAGACACTGAACGGAGCTTGAATGACTTATCGTTTGAAATGAGGAAAAGTAAATATATGTTGCTTGTCAATAATTAGGAATGCCTTGGCTTTTTGTTTCTATATGCAGCAACTATGTATGTTGTTGTCAATGTGCCATTTGGGACTCAGCTGCACTTCAGAGATATAGACGCTGGACATGTTGTCTTCCCTGTATTGTGATATTACAGCCTGGCAGAATACTTTCATGTTAATGGATGAACACCGGCTAACAGTATATCAACTCTCAGGTAGTGTGTATTTATATGTATAATTACTGCATTTAATATGGGCTCTGACATCAAAGATTGTTTTGATGTTATTCCATACAGTAATGCTAGAATTCAATTAATTTCTGTGATTGTCTAAGCAAAATGACACAGAAGGGCAACGCTAAGGCACAACATTCAGCTAAATAGCTTTGAACTACAGATAGTTTCCATTAATTAAACTGGATTGCAAGTTGTTTAATCAATTTCAGAGCCCCAAACACTGACAATCAACTGCCTGCAGTCGGTCCGTATGTGCGTGTGTGTGTGCGTGTGTGTGTGTGCGTGTGTGTGTGCGCGTGTGAGTGTGTGGTCAAAAAGGAGAAGAAAACGAAAGCATTTGTCTGTTTGCAATGCTACTAGTCGTTCTGGCGTATAGGGTCTCACTAATTAACCTTGACGTTGATAATGTGCTTAATTACTTTATATTGTGATTTAGCTTCTTTGTAGAGGTTATTCCTTCTTTCAGATTGCAGAAATAATCTCACATGCCTCAAAGGTGTTGAGCGGAGATGCCCCAGTGGTGCAGGCAGGCATGTGAGGATAGACCTTATGATTACTGCCACATTGACATCAATGGAAACCGTTTGACACCTGGCCCAGAGACAGGGCAGCATCAGGAATAACTTTGATAAAAATAAAAAATGAAAACAAGAAAAAATAAAAAAACAAGCACAAGTGGGTGGGGGGAAAGGGGGGGTACGGGACTGATTTCATGTAATTTTGTCCGATCACCACACTGGCCCTGTGTCCGATCAGCCAGAGGACCTCTCATCACCTTTACATTTCTCTGGGCTCATGAAAAGACCAGACACGGGCTTGATTAAAAAAAAAAAGAAAAAAAAAAAGGCGAAAACGGAGCCAACAAAATAGGGTGGAATGAGGCTCCGATTCTCTGCCTTTTGATATCTGGTGGAGTCACTATGCAACTATTTACTTGCAGTACAATTTGAAGGCCTTTGAATTTGAATTCATGCAGGTGTACAGAGGGAGATACAGTACAGCAAAGGACGTGAGAGGACCAACGCATGCTGGACTTTTTTTTATTGAAATCATAAAATTCCAAAAACTCCAGTAGTTTCTATAATGATGGCACGTTTACATGTTAAGACAGATAATTTGCATGTAGAGTTTGAATTAATTTTCCCCCATATAAAATAGAATGTATAACAGTTAATGAGATGATCTATAAAATGCCATCCAGTTTAGGTTTGACAAAGGCAGAGGCACTAGAGGAGGAGCTTCATAATTACAATGGTTTGCAATTGACAGTCTCCCAACACTGCATGTAACGGTCCCATTAGTTAGTCCTATTGCAGCATGGTTTATTTATGGAACAATACATCACAAATGACCACAGCACTGAAACTGAGGAAAATCAGCTAAATACACCTTCACTTGGAAATTACATGGGATTGTTCATAGATAACCACACACACACACATACACACACACACACACACACACACACACACACACACACACACACACACACACACACACACACACACACACACACACACACACACACACACACACACACACACACACACACACACACACACACACACACACACACCTCCCCCTCTCCGTTTGTTTTGTTTTGGGCAGTGAGGATAACACCTGCCTCTTCCGAGTTAATGGTCTTTTTAATTCATGGCTCAAACCCATTTAAAGGCAAACCCTTTCACAATTTGCTTAATTTCTGATGTCATTTCCACCCTATAATTACTGTTCTCTCCCTCATATTTATCAGTGAATGTACCTGCAATGAAAATATAAGACCTTGACACCACTCTTGCAGAATCAAAATAGTATTTAATTTGATGTCTTTGGCCGTCAAACAACATTGTTCGAGGGATGTAATTAGGACAAATTTATCATATTTTTTTTTATTTGGGGGATATTGCTAAGACATGTGGGACCTTTATGATAAGAAGGGGGAAGAAAACATTTGAACACCGCTGCCCAGTATCTCATGCTTATGTGAATGGCTTTCAATCAAATTAATGGTGTAGGGGAGATTGCAGTGGCCATGGTAAAACAGGATGCAGATGTGGTTACAGGGCATCCAGGTAAGGAAGCAGTCATTTCCTAAATACAGCGCACGCACGCACGCACGCACGCACGCACGCACACACACACACACACACACACACACACACACACACACACACACACACACACACACACACACACACACACACACACACACACACACACACACACACACACACACACACACACACACAAGTAGGAATTTGGATCATTGTCACAATGTGTCCCTGCACCGTTCTCTCCCTCCGTTTTCCTCTTTCACCCCTCAACCTTTCTTTTCACCTCAAATCTCATTTTTCTGAATCCTATCTAAGCATGGCTTGCTTAAGTACAGTGTTGTTGACTTATTATGTCTCCTATTTGGGTCATTAACGAGGCAATATGACATGCCAATCATGACACCATGTTGTTTTTGAAATGGCCTCTGCATTGAGTGTTATAGACATAGTTAATCAACACTACACATAATAACAATTATACAAAAAAAACATCCCTCCTTGGTTATTATTCTTGTCAATGACCCTCACTGCCTCATCCTATAGTGTAGATAATGAGGTATAGTCCCCACCTTACCTCTACCACCTCATTTGACTGCACTGATCTACAGTATATGCACATGAGGTGGAGTGTGTGCTAGACAACTGCTCCCAGCAGAGTGAAAAATTACTCTTGGGGGACAAACACATTTTTGTGAGGTTGTTCTGGTTCTACGTACAGCCAGATTTTCTGTACACAACCTGCTATACGTTATGTTGTCAAGACAGATTTTTGTTGTTTTTTTTCCTCCTCAGCAAAGGGAAATTAATTGCGGAGAGGGCTGAGAATTTGTTTTCATATTGGCTTGGTAGTGCCGAGTGCCAGGATGGAGGAGGACAGCTGTGGGGGAAGGCTGGCCGACCCGCTGCCTTCTGCCTCTCCCATGCCTTGCTGCACAGAGTCTGTGACAAAACAAGCCTCCAGGAATACTGGGCAAACACTGAGAGCCTCTCCCTGGGATCCGCACTACTTCCTGAGAGCGCCACAGCCAAAATGCTTCACACATCCAACACTGTCTCGCTACTGCTCCATTTGTCTTTTTTCCTCATATCACATTGCTGCGTTGCCTCCATGTCACGTTGCTGTCATGTGAGTTGCATGCTATCAAACACATGGAATAGTCACTATCACAGCAAAATGCCCTTCAGTCGGTGGCTTTACAAATATGAACACAGAGCGCCAGGCGGTGAGGTGCTGAACTTGCAAACAAACATGTTCTTTTCACACGCTTTAACAACTCACAACAAGAAATAAGGTCAAGCGTGCTGTAAGTGATTCCACCTCTTCTCAATCTGCGTGTGCTCTCACTGTACCAGGCTGTGCAGGCTCAGCCAGCAGAGATGGCGGAGATAGCGGCGACTGAGGAACCATTCTCACACCGCCACAATTACAGAAACCGTCATTACATTGCTCACTCTTAGTCAAATACAGATAGAAGCCGCCAAAAATTATGCGCAGGCTAGGAGGAGAAAGTGGCTCACTTCTGTTTGCTAAATTAATGGCTTCCTAAATGGCTCCAGGCCAGGCAAAGTTAACATTTGCAGTTTCAAAGGTTTTCAGCGCTTGCAATGAGCCATGAAATTACTGCATGCCGTCGAAAATGGCAGCTGATGAAAAGCCCAAGGAGCAGGTCCCACAGGCAGAGGGAGCCTTGGAAGTGAAATCTTAAACACAAAAGTCTCATTTCTGATTCGGATCGTGGTGAAATTCAGAACCAAAACTGAAGAATATACAAGCGCGTGTGCAAAAGCAGGACAGGTTGTGACAAGACAGATGAGGAACAGCTGCTTGTGGCCTGGCGGGCTGGTCGGGCGGCGCGGAGGCAAGGTGAGGACACAGGTTGGGTTGAAGGAGCGTAATGATGATGTTGAGGTGCTCAGCTGCAGCCAAAATGGACTGACCCAAATTAGGTTTGATTAAATCACAGGGGTGACTCTGCAGATACGCAGACATCATTAACATCAAAATGATTATGGCAGGCCATTTTGGTACAGCTGAAACCACCCGACTCAAACCCACAATTTTATCCTGGAATACTCACTTTTGCATATTGTCTACCAGCATTGCTGAATAAAACTGTAAGCATTTCCCTGTACAACGTTACAAATAGATAAGAATTTAGGCGCTATATTGATTCTACCTTAGCTTTGTTCATTTTGTCTCTGAAGACCTACGCTTATGACAACATAAAGTAAAATTAATGACCACATGCTGCATAAATCATCCAACAGAAACATTTAATATGAGATAATTAGGCTTATAAGAATGCAAAAAACAAACAAACAAACAAAACAAAACATGCAAGTACCAGTATATCATTTCCCTTCAAAATGTTAAGATGATCTATTTTGTTAAATATATTATAAGTGGTGAATTTTGTTTCCCCGTTCCTCTTGGATAAAAGCATGACTTGGAGATGAGCAGTTCCTGGAAACCTGCTCTTCCTACATATCAACCTGCAATAGAGTCTAGCGGACACTTTCCATAACTTTGACCTATTTTCCAATGTTCGAGTGACCAACCAATTTATGAGCAATTTTGATCCCCCCCCCCAGCAAGAAATGTCATCTTCAGTTTGTTGATATCTGGAAGAGCTGAAGATAATCATTTGATAGTAGGGGTGTCACGATACACTCAGTTCACGATACGATACGTATCACGATACTGGGTTCACGATAACGATACGATACGATACGATTTTAACAATATTTTTTTAAACTTGAATAAAGACAATATATGACTGGAAAAGTAGTATTTTATTTGAAATGCACAAATACAAAACATGCTGTTGTGGGAAATTGTTATTACAATAACAACTAGAAAAAACATGAGATTGGAGATAAGGCTTATCTTGAAATAGAATGAGTTACACCGTCACTTAGATTTACTTTGAACTAAAAGGTTTCTCAGCAGTATAAATTCTCATTATGCATCTTCAGTTTTTCTTCAAACTCAAACAACAAGACTTTTCTTAATCTATTTTTTATGCATCTTCAGTTTTTCCTGTCAAGTAAACAGTTTTGCCAGAAACTCAATTGAATGGTTTCTCTCCTGTATAACTTCTCATGTGTCTCTTCAGAGACTTGTTCAACTGAACTACTTTCCACACATTGAACTTCAACAAACAAAGACGTTTCTTAGTCTATTTTTTGAAGAATTTTTTTTTTTTTTTTTTTTTTTTTTTTGCGATATGAGATTTCATCTCAACGATACATATCGTGACGTTTTACTATCGCGAAATTTCGTGGGACGATATATTGTGACACCCCTATTTGATAGTATGGGTATCTGAATTAATGACAGATACCTTTAGGCCAAAAATACTCATGTTGGAATGTGCAATCTACTTAGCTCCAATTCAACCATAGGCATGATGTCATTTCTAATGTTTAACTCATTTTGGTCATTATTTGGTCGAAAAACGGGTGACGCCCTCTGCAAAGACACCATCTATTACTGCTAATAGAATTTTAGAGTATGTTTATCTTGCTGTTCATGTATTAATGACATTTAAATATGTTATGCCTCTACCATAAAACATTAAATACTCTATTGTTAGGTCAAATTTGGAGTGAGAGAGAAGTGGTGGCTGTTTATAAATGAGTGCTTAATTAATTAAAGAATGCATTACATTTTAATGTGAATTGTTAACTCTCAGTGTAGCCTCATTAATACGTGCCCCTTGGGGATTTCAATGCTATCATCTCACCAGCAACCTGCTGGCTGCATGTCCTATGGCTATTTCATGCTGCTGTAGATTGATAGTTGACAAAGTAATTAATCATTAAGGAAGAACTACCATCATGTGCAGTAGGAGGAGAAGGAATGCTCTTTTGATTTCTCAACATCGATGGGCTAATGCTGGATTTTAACCCATTTCAAATAGTAAAAGGAAAGTGTGGTTTTCATGTTCTTGGGGACAACCGAAAGCATCATGACAAAATAATCATTTACTTGTTTTTGACTATATTTATGAATACATCAATTATACAGTAATTGCTGTTCTATGCACACAGAAGAAATGTAAATGATCCTAAATGTATTATTATTAGTTTATTTGGAAGGCAAATGATTTATGAATTGAAGGCCAAGGATGATTATTCCATTGTTTTCTCCAGTATATATTCCCTGACTGGTTATACATTAAAACATTGATCTTGTAGGGAGGCCCTCACAGCGTGCAAAAACATGTTAACATGAACACAACAATGCCATGTCGACTGGCCAAAGGGCATACAAGTCCCTGCGCCAAAAGAATAGTGTTGTTTAAAGCTTCTCCCTGAACCCAGTAGCTCTGAAGCCGCCATTTTCTCTCCTTTCGCTCCTAATTACCATAGCCTCTCCAGAAAGTCCTCTGTTGCTCCATCTGTCCCCTCAGCCACTGACAGAGATGCTCTAATCACCTCGCATAGCAGGGCTCGCATGGGAAAAGACTACACAACCGCCATACTGTCTCAGATATAGAGCCGCGACTGGATGCCAATGCCTCACAGGGGGGTAGGCTATAAACACTGGCCGCAGCCTTGTATGGGATATGTTCAGTGATGTGCGCTGAAAAGCAGCCATTTCATGTTACAGATCTCCCACACAGTGCGACAACGCTGACGCCAAACAGGGCTTTGTAGGAAGTGGATGGAACATATGCCGAGTGTGCGGACAGTCCATCAGTAGCCCACATCAAAATGACACTGGAGGGACGAGGCTGGGGCTTTTTGGAAGGAAAGTGCAGGTTTACGTTGTGCCACATATGGACATATGGAATATAGCACAAAACGCATTTCTTCTAGCTCTTGGGGGGAGAACTAACAACGGCGCTATTGATATTTTAATTTTAAATCATTCATATAAGGAAAACAGATCTGTTGTCACTAATTGGAGAGAGAGAGAGAAGAGCGAAAGAGGGAGAGCAACTTATAATTTGAAATCGAAAAATGTTATTTTAAAACCGTCTAGATGTTTCATAAAGACATGCCTCTACTAATGCATACATTATTTAATCTTACTCTGTATGCCTTGTAGCTTGATATCTCGCCTTCCTTGCATTCAACCAGCAAACCTACATTGTATGTCTTTCTTGTTTTTTTTTAATTATTTGTATCTGTTGCACTTTGTATTGCACCGTGCTCTGTAGCAGCTGTATTTGTACTTCTTGTTTTCCATATTTTAGTGTTTTCTAATCTGTGAAGCACTTTGGTCGGCTTCTAGTCGTCTAAATGTGCTCTATAAATAAAGTTGACTTGACTTGACTTGCATTGCATTCGATTGTTAGTCTCATCCAGGTTGACACCTCCTGACTCCTCATTTTTGCTTTATCCCTTCTCAACAGCTTTCATGTGTTCCTTTGTGGGCCACTGCAAGTTCTTCTCTCAAACTTTTCCAAAGCATGAAGAAGAGAAACTTTCCGGGTCTGCCAGAAAGCCTTCTCATCTTGGCGGACGAGCAGCCGAGGGAACTCTCAAACGATGACAGCCATGGTGAAAGGGCAGATAAGCCCGTGTGGCTTTGCCTCTGATTGTATGTTCATCTCATTCTGATCCGGCCGCGATTCTAAGCCCCTGTCTCGCAGTCCTCACTCTCCCAGCAGTTGATCTTCTGCATGTCATTGAAATGGTCTTATAGTTGATCCAGGAGACAGGGGGAAAGTGGCTGTTTGTCACCCAACTTCCGCCTTGGCAGAAATGGCTGCAATTTTTTTTTCTCTTTATAATGTGACTGCCTGACCAGTGGCATTCATTTTCATAGTTTGTTCTACTGTAGGCCTAGTGATGATTAAAAAACGCATGCAGGAAAAGCCATAAAACATGTTTACACTGTAAATAAACAGCTATTGATGATGTACCTTGCATTTCTAGACCCATTTTGTTGTTTGTTGGTGTATTTTATATTATACTGTAACTGGTCAAACGTAGACGCTGTGATGTCATGCTGAGATATTTCCAGTGCAGCTTCAATGATGTTTGATGGCCGAAAACATTTCAGCAATCTAAAACATCAGTGGTAAACATCAGGTTTTTGGTGTCAGTCAAATTTCTCCTCAATAGGCCAGAATGCAATACAAATACGAGGCATGTTGCATTCTGAGTAAGGGACGAGACTCAGGTTTTCCTGCTCTTGCTTTGCTATCACTATCGCTGTCTCCATCTACAGTACAGGTATAACGCACATCTGAATTCAATGAGATCAGACACTTTCTCTGGGGGATGTTGAAAGTCATTCTGGCAAATGTAGGAATTCACTAAATGAACTAGAAATAGATGAAGGTTGGAGGATGTTGGGTACGCCCAAAAATGTCATTATAACACTTTTATTATATCCATATATATTAATATATATATTTATCCAAATGCGGAGAAATTATATATTTTTAAGGTAAATACATAGCCGGAATTACTTTGTACTACAGGCTACACCCGACCACCTTTCAAGCTCGGCAGATGATGCACTGCAGTCTGGAGATGTCCTTGCAGGCAGCAGCAGCAATGGTGATGGAGGAGGTGAGGATGGACTTGACGGTGGAGGTGTAGAAGAGTGCCAATGCTGCCTTTGGCACCTTGGACTTCCTTAGCCACCAAAGAAAGTACATCCTCTGTTGTGTCTTCTTGGTCAGAGCTTTGATGTTCCACTCTCATTTCAGGTCCCGGCAGATTGTTGAGCCCAGGAAGCGGAAGGACTCCACAGTGTTGACTGGGGAGTCACCCAGGGTGATGGGGAGGTGGGGCTGTGTTTTTCCTGTAGTCCACAGCCATCTCCACTGTCTTTTGAGCATTGAGCTCCAGGTTGTTTTGATTGCACCAGGTCACCACACTCCCCCCGGACCACGACCCGCTACAATTCGCATACCGCCCCAACAGGAGCACAGCGGATGCAGTAGCACACATGCTCCACACCGCCCTCTCCCACCTGGAGGGGAAGGACACCTATGTGAGAATGCTGTTCGTGGACTACAGCTCAGCATTCAACACCATAGTACCCTCCAGGCTGGTAAGCAAACTCAAGCATCTGGGACTAAGCACAGCGATGTTTGACTGGATCCTGGACTTTCTAACAGACCGCCGCCAGGTGGTGAAAGTGGGCAACCTCACCTCCTCCCCACTGACCATCAGCATAGGAGCGCCGTGGGGCGGATCTCCAGGAGCGACGAGACAGCCTACAGAAAGGAGGTGGAGGCCCTGGAACAATGGTGCCAGGACAACCACCTCTCTCTGAACGTCTCCAAGACAAAGGAGGTCATTGTAGACTACAGAAGGGGGGGGGGCACACCCCCCAATCACCATCAACGGCACAGTGGTGGAAAGGGTGGACAGCTTCAAGTACCTGGGAGTCAATATCCACCAGGACCTGACATGGGCCAACCACACCGCCACTGTTGTCAAAAAGACCCAACAGCGACTACACAGACTCAGGCGCCTGAAGAAATTCGGGCTGAGGCCAAAAATCCTCAGGGACTTCTACAGAGGCACCATTGAAAGCCTGCTGACTGGCTGCTTCACCACCTGGTACGGGAACTGCACCACCATGGACCGCAGGGCGCTAAGAAGGGTGAGGCGCGCGGCCCAGCACGTAACAGGATGTGAGCTGCCAAAACTGCAAGATCTGTACAACCAGCGGTGCCTCAGGAGGTCCCTGAAGATCATCAAAGACACAAACCACCCCCACAACAGTCTGTTCTCCCTGCTACCCTCAGGGAGGAGATACAGGGTCCCAAGAGCACGCACAAATCGCTTGAGGGACAGTTTCTTCTCACAGGCCACGAGACTCCTTAACATATACAAATAGTGTAGTAGCCGTACTGTACCGCACTGTAGATGCTACCATTATGTATGACTAAGGTTCAATAGTATGTTTAATTAGGTATACGCTATTTGCACCTAACAGAATGTTATTATGTTTAATTATGCTTAAAGTATGTTCATGCCATTTGCACTATGGGCAGTGAACACGCCACTGTCTACCCTATGAGGGTCGTGTCATCTGCAAATTTCAGGAGCTTGACGGGCTGATGGCTGGAGGTGCAGCTGTTGGTGTAGAGGGAGAATAAGTATTTAGAGAGGACACCGCCCTGGGCAGCTCCGGTGCTGATGGTCCGGGAGTCAGTGATATGCTTCCCCAGCCTCACGTGCTGCTTCCTGTTCATTAGGAAGACTGTAACCCCCAGATCAGCAGAGGGGGTGGGGCAGCGACCGGGGCAGCAGTGGGAATTGGCCAAGTACAATTGAGGAGAAAATGGGGGGGGGGGGGGGGGGGGGGGGTCAGGGCACACCCAGCTTGGAGAGCATCTCGTGCAGCCAGGCTGGGATGATCGTATTGAAGGCCAAGCTAAAGTCCACAAACAGGACCCTGGCATAGGTCCCTGTGGTGTCCAGGTGTGCGAGAATGTAGTGGAGAGGGTCCAAGATGGATTTTAGGGCAGAAGAAGGCGCTCGAAGGACTTCATGACCACAGAGTTCAAGGTGACAGGTCTGTAGTCTTTTAGTGCCATGGGCTTTGTCTTTTTGGGGACAGGTATAATGGTTGAGGACTTGAAGCAGGCTGGAACGTGACTCGTCTCCAGTGAGGTGTTGAGGATGTCGGTGAACACTGGAGCCAGCTGATCAGCACAATGCTTTAGGGCAGAGGGTGAGACAGTCAGCTGATCAGCACAGTGCTTTAGGGCAGAGGGTGAGACAGTCAGCTGATCAGCACAGTGCTTTAGGGCAGAGGGTGAGACAGTCAGCTGATCAGCACAGTGCTTTAGGGCAGAGGGTGAGACAGTCAGGTCAGCTGATCAGGAAGGTGCTTAGGGCAGAGGGTGAGACAGTCAGCTGATCAGCACAGTGCTTTAGGGCAGAGGGTGAGACAGTCAGCTGATCAGCACGGTGCTTTAGGGCAGAGGGTGAGACAGTCAGCTGATCAGCACAGTGCTTTAGGGCAGAGGGTGAGACAGTCAGCTGATCAGCACAGTGCTTTAGGGCAGAGGGTGAGACAGTCAGCTGATCAGCACAGTGCTTTAGGGCAGAGGGTGAGACAGTCAGGTCAGCTGATCAGGAAGGTGCTTAGGGCAGAGGGTGAGACAGTCAGCTGATCAGCACAGTGCTTTAGGGCAGAGGGTGAGACAGTCAGCTGATCAGCACAGTGCTTTAGGGCAGAGGGTGAGACAGTCAGCTGATCAGCACAGTGCTTTAGGGCAGAGGGTGAGACAGTCAGCTGATCAGCACAGTGCTTTAGGGCAGAGGGTGAGACAGTCAGCTGATCAGCACAGTGCTTTAGGGCAGAGGGTGAGACAGTCAGCTGATCAGCACAGTGCTTTAGGGCAGAGGGTGAGACAGTCAGCTGATCAGCACAGTGCTTTAGGGCAGAGGGTGAGACAGTCAGCTGATCAGCACAGTGCTTTAGGGCAGAGGGTGAGACAGTCAGCTGATCAGCACAGTGCTTTAGGGCAGAGGGTGAGACAGTCAGGTCCGGCTGGGATGGATGGATGGATGGATGGATGGATGGGGACATTAGTCGGGTTTCCATCCACCTGTTTTTATGCGAAATTTCAATTTGCGCATAAACAAACTGAGTGGAAACGCTGGCTCCAAATATCGCAAAAAAGTTTTCACGCTTGAGGGAGGCGGAAAAGTCGGGTGTATCGATAAAAGGAAAATGCGAAACGTGCGGTGTAAACAGATTAAGCGATATTCCGTTGTCTCTCCATTCAAAAACCATGCAGTTTGCCTTGATCACTGCAAAACATGGCATGCCGTGTAGGCTACACACAACAGGGCTACACATGGTAAATAATGGTAAATACGCAGCACAATACCTGCCGTGGTGGTAAAGAGAAGACTGGGATATTAACTTTAAGGCGACTCACTTCTAGAATTGAATGAAATTGTATTAATTTACTATCTGCTCTGTGGATTATAACGTTATGCTTGCCGAGTCGCACCTGGTAATCCAGAAATGGCGTTATGGTACGTTTGTCTACTTGTAGATCATCAAGAAACTTTAAATGAATAATGTTAGATGTGTTTAATAGAGCTGTATATCGGGTCTAGCAGCTGATCAGCAGCTCAGACAGCCTCAAACACGAGGTGATTGACAGCTCTATAATTCGCAAAATAGCAGTGGATGGAAACGTGTATTATTTCGCATTTTCTTTTGACGACTTTCTGAAAATTCGATTAAAAGTTGCGATACATTTGGATGGAAACCCAACTAATGTCATCCTGGAAGAGACCACTACCATCTGGATAGAAATGTTTCATCATAGAATAAAGGGGATCACTCGGAACAACTTTGTATTGTTTTGGAGTGACCCTTCCCTCTAATGCTGCATTCAGACCAAACACGATTTTACAAATTTGCGTAGCGAGATTACATACAAAGTATGTAATACTTTACATACATGCCATTTTGCCCCGGGCGGCATGAATGAGGTGAATGACATGGCGAGAAATGACGCGATATTCGCCACAGCCGCTATTCGCTTTCGCACGGTCAAACACGAATGAGTAATGTAACTCGATTTTCGCACGGTAAGGGGACAAATTGACCCACACCATGCCAGCAAAATGCCCCCCATCCCCCCAATAAGCAGCACCACCGGATGCCCTCACTGTAGGCTAGGGGTCAAGCATACAAGCTTCGTCATACAACATTGTAAGAGGATCTGAGGGTGAAAACGACATTTTTGGAGCAGCAACAATTTGTGGCCCCTATGTTACTATAAAGCAATGCACTGTAAAGGAACCTGAAAGGCTTTTTCCACTTCAAAAGGTACTGCTGTTCCTCCATGGTTATCAAAGCTTCATATTTGATTTGAGTTAAAACACGGTAGCCACTGTAAGAGTGACAGACCCAGGCAGAGGGTGCATCACACTTCCACTCCCCACAGGGAGGTGCGTACCCTGCTTGCTAGAGTGTGTAGGCCGAACACTTCCCTTCACTTAACTTGACATTTCCAGTCTGCACTGTCTGTGGCAGGTCCTATGTGGTGTCACTTCCATAGCCCTGGCAGTATGCACTGCTGAACGCTTCTATAGCCCTGGCAGTATGCACTGCTGAACGCTGGGGGTCTTAAATGAGATCCCAGAGGGAAAGCGGGGGTCGGGTGTGTGTGCGAGCGGGGAGGGGGGCATTATCTTAGCCGCTAATGAACAATAGTATAATTTCTATCAAAGGCAGTCATAAGGCCTGCTCAGTCTTACGCTATCTCCTCTAAATACTGTCACGATAAAGGGACTGTTAAAAGAAGAGGCGGGGAGGAGGGGCTTGGAGCTGTCAAGAGGGGCCACTGTGGTCAGGAGGAGCGCTGGAAAGGAAAGTCTCTCCGCCTTTATCTGCCATTTCCTGCTCCCTTCCTGGCTACATTAATAATCTGTAAGAACAGACAATCACGCAGGCCGTGAGAAGATAAAACACGCATGACAAAATATCAACTTCCTGCTACAAAACTCAGAGCCGTTATTAGAATATCAGGCACCGACGGTAATTAATTTCAACTTTAATTACAGTACTTCCACTGTTCCTGCAGATTAGATCGCAGGTTTGAGATGGGTTATTAAAACAACTGGGGAAATCTGCAATATAAAAAAAAAAAGGAAAAATGTTAATTTCTCCAACCCCGTCTCTTAACCTGCTTGTTGAGTGATGCAATTACATCTTTGCGGTGCAGACAGGGGCGATACGATGTAGATGGAAAATACACCTGATCACTTTGCGTGGAAGCTGGAAGGTTTTCAAAGTCCACCGCTTACAGATATTGCAAAGCCGGCAATAGTGTCATCTGATCATGTGGATGTGATGCTGTTATTTTTTCATTTTTGTCTGTGACAGGCAACGATTCTACGTGCAGCATCGACATACACACCCTGATGAAAAGGATGTGATCCATAAAATCTTGGAAGTGAGAGGGAAAGTGACGTACTTAAGATAAAAGCTTTGTTTCAGTGCTGCAATGTGTTATCATTTTGCAACACAAATGAACTCCACATGTTACATTAGAAGGAAGACACCGTACATTTCTTGAACTAATACAACCAAAAAGCAATCATAAGGCCTTCTCAATCTGCCATCAGTTAAAGGTTTGACTTTTAGAATTGAAATATCTTGGCTTTCAAAAGGTACCGCCTTGACTTTTCCTAGACCCACTGTCCAAACCAGTTTTGTTAGATTTTCAAAATCATGCAAGAAAGTAGTAGTTATTATTTTTATTTTTTTTACGCCTGTTGGCATCCAGGTAGTGCAGTGGTAGATTCCCTATCTACCAACACAAGGGTCGCAGGTTTGAACCCATTTAAAGACTCAATCTTCTTTTTATTTTTTGGACTCTTCCTTATTTACATTTTCTATTTTCTTTTTCTTTTTGTAAATGTCATTCCTGTATCTGAAATTCTGTAAAATGTTTAGCCCGGCATCTATTGCATCTCGGCCTATCCCGAAGGGGGGTCCCCAAGTGGGGTCTATAGTTGGGCCCCCTACGGTGCATCGGCCCTCACAAGGTTCCTCCTCAGCCAGTCACTGAGGAAACCCTGGGGATATAATTCCACGGGTGGAAAGGTTTTCTTACGTGCACTGGGGGGTGGAGGGGGGTTCCGGTGCGTCTCGGCCCGGCCTTCGCTCTCATGCCTTGGGTGTGGGGGCGGGGGCCGGGGTGGGGGGCATCGGTGCTCTCATCATTGCTTGAGGGATGCCGGTAGGTCAGAATAGCTTATGCTAGGCTATAGATTAGCTACAGCCTAACTGTAGGCTGTAGATTGGCTAGACCAGACGATTCCAAAGTCTGAGACCATGGGCCTCCTCTCAGAAATGCTCGACTTGCTTGTCAACAAGGACCTTCTGAAGAAGGTCCTTGTTGACCGAAACGTTAAAAATAAATCAACTGGGAGCAAGTCGAGCAGTGTGCGGACTCTATTTCTTTTTATATGTTTCATTGCTTTTGTCCTGCACCTGCATTTTGAGTGGATGTGCGCGCTCTACTTTTTATATATACCTCCTCTCAGAAAAAAGCTCAATGAAAAAGCTGCCTTATTCAAATTATTAAAGTTAACTATAGTTTTAGTTTAGTTTTTTTCCCCCGTGTCATGCCATTTCTGGCCCATCCCACATGGGATTACAAAACACTATCACACCAAAATATATATAAACATAACATCCGGCTGTACCTCAATATACAAACAAAAATAAACAAAGTATATAATATATACACATACGTATGTACATATACATGCACATATACACACACAAACTGTGTATGTGACAGTATGTAACTATAACTGAAATAACTCAAATAAATCACTCACTGAACCTCCCCTCAAACTGTTGAGCCCCCCTGGGGAGGCCCACCTCCCATTTTGGATACCTCTGAGCTGGACCTCTTGATTGCTATAGTGTTCAGGCTAAAATTTGAGTAGAGTAGGACAGGGCAGACTAGGCTGTAGATTAGCTAGATTCCTTGTGTGCTAGTTAGTTCTGGCTATTGGCTAGTCAGATTGTCTGAGCTGCTGCTCGTTTGACCTGGCCGCTCTGCTGCCGGTTCCAGTGTGCCGCTGCTACCTCGGCCGCTGCAGCGGGATGGCCAGGCAGATTGAGTAGCTGCTGTATGCACGAGGGCTGGGCCATAAATGTCAATTCCTTTCTTGTCTATTCAGTGGCTCATTTTGCCTGGTAAGTATAATACATATTACATAACTTGATTGCTAAATTGTTCTGTCCCTTGTGACTATTCATGACCGTCTCGCCCAGCCCCAGAATATCCTATCTGTTCTGCTCTCTCTCCTCTTCCCCCCCTTCATTAGAATCATGACTCTGATGACTCTGACGAAGACGCACTTGGCGTCAAAACGTTACTTCTTCAATAAAAAAAGTTTGTATACACTTGATCCATGTGCTCCAGTGCTCTACTTTGGTTAACTGAACTAAAGTCTCTCCTGTTCCATTGGTGTGTCTGGTATTAAAAGAACAAAGGTTATTTGTAGTAGAGGTGGGAAGGGGGTTTAAGAGAAACAATGACCAGGCAGCAAACAGGCGGTTCACATGCGGTTATATCAAATCAAAGAGTAAGAAAAAGTGGAATCAGAGAGCAACACCCTTCCCTTGTTTATGCTGTGCTGTAAGTTGACACCCTCTTGGCTCCATCATCATGGATGCACTCAGTGATACTTGTAACTGGCCAGAGCACTGGGGCTATTAGAAGAGGGGCATTCAGGAGCACTGGGGCTATTAGAAGAGGGGCATTCAGGAGCAATCCTCATCTTTCAACACAACTGTGTCATTTATGTGTACAGTAGATATGAGGATGATGTGGCCTTGATTTCTTTGCAGTAAATAGGGAGCCGCATTCATGTGCCTTAAATCCCATGCAGGCAGGCAGCCAGGCCCTATTCTAATAGGAGGACTCCATATCAGTTGATTCAATGCACACTTTTCTTCATCAATCAAAATACCATCAGACATCCTTTCATACTTTGCATCCTATATGCAAATAATCTGCTCGGAATGGTATAATATCATATGGAGGCGACAGGGTATTTGCTGTGGGATTATAGAATGAAAAATGCATTGCAGATATGCCATTTCAAATTAAACGCACGGCCCTTTCCGCTATCTTTCGCCAGATAGTCTAATTAATTTACTTCAACTATAAATAAATATTTAGTTGCTTCGTGGCGCGGGCACACAGAGCAGAGAACTGGTTTTTGGTGCATCAAGGCTTCATTATACAATAGTGTTAAGGGCTATGTGGGAACGGCTAATCTTAAAATCCCTGCCACACAATAAACAGAGTGACAGAAAGGAAGGATGTGTGAGATAAGTGTGCAGTAATGAAACGGGATGCCAAAAGGAGAGGACAGTATGTAATGAAGAGAGAGCAGAGGGGAATGTTTAAAATAAGTTCAAGAACAGAGATAAGGCCAAGGATGATGCTATCTGCAGGATTGAAGAAAGCATTTCAGTAACAGAATGGTCACAATCACTTAATCAGCGTGGCTCCACCCAACGCAGGCCCTGTCTTCCATCATATGCTATTTCCCCCACGCTAAACAGTCAATTTTCACTCTGTGTGTGCGTCTGTGTGTGTGTGTGTGTGTGTGTGTGTGTGTGTGTGTGTGTGTGTGTGTGTGTGTGTGTGGCATATCTGGGTAAAAGGGTTACACAAAGGGTTGATGGCTCTGTCATAGTGGAGGGTGGCCTTGCATTACCAAAGCGTACCACTTCAGTAACTATACCGCTTCATGGTCTTACTGCCAAGACGAGCAGTTTCAAACATTGAAACAAAAATGTGCTTTAGCTTGGACCGGAGAGAGACGCCTTTATAAATGCACGTCTGCAGTCAAGACCGCTTCTGTCACATTCAAAACGAACCAAGACGGGGCTAGCAGAGTCCGAGTCAAGACCAAGACCAAAGCAAGTGTGAACATTTTCAAACCTTATGCTGATACTTAGTCATGTTTCAGCAGACTTATCCACAATGAGACATGTAGAGAGGTCATCTTGTACTTTTCACATAATTCTTGCAGCTCTTGGGCAGAAATGTGAGACATGACACAAAAATGTACAAGACAAGATCAACACCAAGATGAATTAGGCCTGAGTTCAGTATGAAGGCTCCAGACCAAGGCCAGACTGAGGTCTTCATACATCACATGAACAGAATAAACAATGTAGGCTATAATGTATGGTTCTCACCATATCTAGGTGTCATACATGCGGTAGCTGGCGCTGATAAAAAAAAAAAGCGATACATTTATACTGTAGTCTGACCAAGGCTGTGGCTCTCTAAACTTCTTTCCCTTTCACTGTGATCCAGCGCTGTACTGTACGGCCCAACAAGCTTATTTCCAAAAGCTGCCGAAGCTCTAGTCAAAGCCTGTAGATCACGCTCCCGAGATCCTCAGACAAAGCCTGGCCCGACACTCCTCTGGCTTTGGACGAGGCACCCGCTCTGCAAACACCATAACACCATCTCTGCGCTCATTTGCGAGGCCTTTAGCCGCTCGTGAGTTTGTGATTAGCAGCGCGTTGGTTTGGGGGGGATTTGGGCACTAATGCGGCGACCCCACATGTACCAGGCAAACCCCTATCCTGGTTACAGGACCAGGCACTGTGAGGCGAAAGGTAGCAGTAGAGGTTTCTTCCAGCAAACATGTAGATGGTACAGTCCGGTGAATAGATGTTTAGACACAGTTATCAGTCTCTATCCACTTCACTCAACTAGAGACTAAGAACTTTCTCCCAGCTTTTGTTGTTAAAACTGGGTGGAAACAATGTGAGAGTTAAAAAAAAACTTGCATCGCAGAACCAATAGGGCGGCCCTTCGTGCAGAAGTGGCCAATGACATGCAGAAGTCGTGTGCTTGTAAACGGATAAAATAGTTTTTTTCAATGTTTGAAAAAGTTTTTTCCATGTTACAAAGTGACTCGCTGTATCTCCAGTTTGTTTCACTACGGAGGATAATGGGGGAGAGCGTCATTTCCGATAACTTGACAAAGGGCTGTAGGATTGTTAGCGGCTGTTCTCGCCGCCGTTCAAACTACTATATTTGACAAGGAGTTCCCAGACTATTGGTAGGCGGAGATCTCCAATTGTTGGGGAGCTGAGACTAATAGATGTTAAAGCCATGTCAATTATGAGAGTTGGAAAAAAGCGTTGCACACTCTGGCTCCATGCTGTATGCATTTCCTTTAATAAATGATGACGTGTCGGCACTCCTGCCTTCTTCAAGATCAACAAGTATAAACAGGCACTGGTATGTTATATTAGTTATATGATGTAAATATAACAACAAAATTAAAGTTTATATGTCTACAGTCATCCGTAGCTGCTACCTGTATGATTTTGTTGTGTACTAGTGCAACTTGAGAAGAGGCTAATACGAACAATAGTGCAATCAGAATGGACTGGCAAAAAAAAAAAAAAAAAAAACTTAAATTTTTTTTTAGGTTTTCTTCGGTTTGCACGTGATCAAACCGGTTTGGGCTCGTATACCGAACCGAACCGGTAAAACCGGAAATCGACCCATGCCTAGGATGAACCAGTTCGGATTCAGATAAACCAAACAAAAATTGGTGCTGATGGAACGATTTGAAACACACCAAAGGGCTGCCGTGCAGTTACGCAGTGAATAGGCTATCCCCATGGTGTTATTATGTCCCAAAGCGTGCGCTTACTGTAATTAGTCGTTTCGTTCATATAGGTTATAACATACACATTTAAAAATATCTGTTTCTTTAATAGGGTAGGGATGTGTGAGATTTCAATTCTAGCCTATTTCAATAGCCTATATCAGAATTGTCCACTCGGGTTAAGCTATATGACTGCGGTCACGCCATCCGCGCTGTGGAGAAGATGGTCTTGCATGCGTGTAATTGCAGGGGAAGAGGTTACTGTACTGGCCGGCACAACTTTCTCAAAAGTAATCTACTGTTATACTGTAGCCTACTGTACTGTACTATAATGCACTGTGTATAGGCCTACACCCAACACCACAGACCTGTATGGTCTGGAATTATGTAGCCTAATAAAACCATGACAAACGGATTCTCATTTTCAAATCAAGGTGTGTGTTTTTTCTGCAATGTAGGCTATAGTTGAAAAGAAATGTGGCATTCTGAAGAGGTGGGGGAGTGTGTGCACGTGCAAGGTTTTGGAGAGAGAGGGACATCCATGCCATGCGTTACGTATAATGTATCCAATCGAGGATTTCCTGCACTGCGCGGAGAATACTGTGTGCGCTCAAGCGCAGTGGGGATTTTAGCGCTAAGACCTGCTATTAGGTGGCATTCAAATTTGAGAGCACCAAAGGAATTTTTTTTCTAACACATTGCGCCGGAACGCCTATTTTGGCACCGGCAACGCCCAAACCTATGTTTACGCTCAGCACATGATGATGGTATCTTTGCCAGAGCGCAAAATGACACTCGCGGGAGGCAGATGATAGGCTAAGAGGCGCGCAAAGGCCAGTATTTAGCATGGACATGCCTGGGCCATGTCTACACCTGTGTCTGTGCTTACTAGATTCCAGCGCAAAACTGGATGGTGGAGGCAGACGATAGTTTAAGACCCAGGGAAGATAGCATAAGAGGTGCGCAAACGGCTGGGCAAACGATAGGGGCGTACGACAATAAGGCCCCATGTTTTGAGCTGAGATATGCCTAGCCAGGTGCTCGAGGAAGAAATTGGGCACGTCCCGCTGCATATATTTCAGCTTCTTTTAATAGCGGGTAAATGACCAGGCCCGTAGCTACCATTGAGAACACCGAGGTCATGACCTCGGTATTTTCCACACCAAATTTTTTTTTTTTTTTTTTTTAAAATAGCCCCGGTCCCCAGATCTATTAATCTGTCATTGATGTTTTAATGCGACAGTTGATCGGAAATGCAACAATTTGCTTCCTCTCTGTGTGCTATAGAAGGAAGAGAGATAACTCACAACATTCAGATTTTGCATTGAGGCTAGATTGGGGCTAGACTTTGGGGACAGTTCTATTGAAGTGAATGGGTAAGTAACTCCCCTGTAAGTGATGTTTGTGTAGATGGGCCATTGTATTTAATTGAGCAGTATTCTGCCATGTGACCTGTATGCAGAATATTTGGCATCTCAGGACTTGTGAATTATGGCAGGTGAGTATGGAAGCCTTAGGGCAATGAGCCTTAGGGCAATTAATGACATCACTGATGACATCATCACTGGGACTTTGTGTGTGTGCGTGTGTGTGTGCATGCGCACGTGTGTCTGTCTCTTGTGTGTGTGTGTGTGTGTGAGAGAGAAAGTGAATTTATGACATCACTGATGATGTCATCAGTGGGACAGACAGACAGACAAACAAACAGACAGAGCCCTAGCTCCCTTTTATAGAGATAGATAGATGGGAGTATAGACCCCTTATACGACTACGTCACAGTCACACTGACATCACGCAGTGTCAGATGCGCATGACGGAGGTAGAAAGACAGAGTCCGCGACTTAATTTCGATGCATAACATTGCGTATCACTAGGCGATAAGCTGTTGTAGTAAGCCGAGAACTGCATTTTAAAACTAAAATCTAACTGTGTGTTGCAGATGGGCGCAGAGCAGTCCTGACAGCGGCGGCTTTTACACAGCTCTGTGTCTGTCAATGCTGGCTTTTTACCTCCTTGATGCGTGCGCAGCTCCAATGTTGACAGCTGTCTAAGGGGTCTATAAGTAGGTAGAATCGGGGAGGAACCAGACGGAGACGATGGCTTCCGCCCCTGGGTGGTGACCTGACGGAGCTGGATTTTTAAATTAGGTGATTGCCCTAATTGTCATCAGTGATGTCATAGAACAGGCGAGGCTAAGATGCGCAGTGGTCATCAGTGATGTCATAAGAGCAAGTGCACAGCGGGCGAGCTGCAGGGTGGGCGAGGAAGCAAGTGAGCCAGTACAGCGGTCGAGCTGCAGGGCGGCGGCCGAGCTACGTATGCAAGCTGCAGGGCCAGTTCGGCGAGCTGCAGGGCAGGCAAGCCCGTGCAGAGGGCGAGCCTAGGAATCGAGCGCGCGAGATGCCTAGTATACAAATAAACATTCTTCTAAAGGCACAATGCTCAATTTAATCCTAAACAAAAGAGTATCCATATTGCAGAAAACTATACTAAATATTGTGGTGGACCTTGGACCTTCTAGGGTTCCCCTCCCAGTCCTCAGGCGTTTTCTTCTTATTCTTCTTCTTCTTTTTTTTATAAAATAAAATGCATCAATCTGGTGCACTTTGAGATCAAAATGAAGATGCTAGATCTAGATCTATGAAGAACTACACACACATCACATTAATAACCTCTTTAGCTGTGGCTTTACAATGATGAAAAAAATAAATGTCTCTCCCTACACTCTGCATACAGGTCACTATATGGGAGAAACTTCTTGCGATCCAGTCATGGAAGTTTGAAACCTTCATTAGTGTTTTGCTTGCACCTGTGTTTACCCTGCCTTTTTGACACAAAATGGCCCCCGTGAGAAGGGTCTGTAGGCGGCTATTTAGCTGGCAACTGGCGCTTGGGGAACCCCCTGTCATAGTGAGTCATAGCTGCAGCAGAGACAGCTTAGTGTGTATAGAGCATCTTTGGCTACAGATTGATAGCTGCTAACCGTTAGCTACAGATCGTTAGCAGGACTGGCCGGGTTGCGATGAAGCTCAACAAATCCTGAATTCAATGAACTTAGTGTTAGTATATAACACATCACACATAGCATGGTCCAGGTTTTGACCTAGTCTTTTTTCTTTTCTTTTTACAAATCAGATGGTTATTTGCGTCATTACGCTTCTTTACCCACCACCCAAGCAAAGAACCAATGAAGAACCCTTCTTTTTCATTGAGAAAATGATAGATACAAAGAGAGACAGATGTGAATGTAGGAGAAAGGGAGGGCAGAAATTTTAAAAAGCAGAAATAGTTTTGGAGTAAGAGTGACTAAGAAAGAGGCCTAAGGCTGGACCAGCAGTTGATGTGACTGTGCAGAGATTGAGGCGGTGTGGGTCAGACTGCAGAAAGAGAGAGCAGATCACAGTGTTTACAACTAGTTTACAACCCCGGGCTCTGTTTGGCAGGCCTGGTGGAGGGACTGGCAACCAGCAGCCAGGCAGACTGCAGGCTGTGTGCCTGAGGCTGGGTCCTCTAGTCCAAAACATGAGCTCCAGTACAGATTATCTGTTCTGCCTTTCAGATCGCTTACACCAGGGATGGGCAACTTTGATGATAGAGAGGGCCACCCAAAAAGTCCTCGCTACCAGAGGGCCAGATTGTGACCGTGTGTGATCGTGCACTTCCACCAGTAGCCTACTGTAACACCATCACTCCCAATTATAGCTACTAACTTGATGAAAAGGACAGCAAAGTTTATTGCACCAACATTTATATTTTTCATAATATTCAAATTTAGTAATTATTCCAGATGACACCAGAAACTTTGCTCTAGCTTTAAAACATCCCGCTACAGCAATTTGATGGGGTGCATCACCCAAATATGTGATATTAATCAGATTAGTAATGTTGCATGTGCAATGTGCATCATGGATATAGTTTGTTACAATAGCGTTAGCTCAAATGCTAATGTTAAACAGTATGTGGATGGACAATGCTAACACCATTAGCGCCATGTTCTGGGTTGTACAGTAAAATAAAAACACAGATTTTGGTGGTCTAACCTAACCTATCAGCATGTGGCCCGCGGGCCGCCAGTTGCCCACCCCTGGCTTACACTATAGCCACAGAGGCACCATTCAACTGATTGAACTGAATAGCTGCATAGGTAATACTTGTTTTTGACATGTCTGTAAGCCTATAGTTTGGCCAAATCTTGTGTGACTTTTCATCAAGTCACTGAACAAAATTTCCTCTTTTCATGAAATACACTGCTGAGGTGAATCCAAGTAAACTTGATTCCCTTATTCAATCTATACTACCGTAATCACAAAATAGGAGATGTGGGTAAAGAAGAGAAGACACGAGTTAGAGAAGGATTTTTAACAATTGAAATCTGGATTATCAATAACATATCTGAAAGATATCCCTAAAATGTCGCAATGATGTGTTAATAGCAGCACATACTGTACTGTACCAGTACAACATCCTCTGCTGTTGACAGTGTATGTGTTGAATTGTGTTCAATCTAAAAGTGAAAGTGATGCAATCCTTCATATTTCTGATGTGTTTAGCACAGCTATATCACACTGGAAACACTGTGGATAGCATGTCATTAAGGATCCAAATTTCCTCATTTTTCCGTTGCTTGGAAAAGAGACCCAGCTGATTATGTGAATGCTGCTTGACAGATCTTCAGAGCCAGGCCTAGTGGAATGTCTCCCCTCCTCTGTTTAAACAAAGCCTGAGATAAGATTTAAGGAGAATCCTTAAGGTGATCCAGCTGCCCTCCTCCAAGCTGCAGCAGCCACAGCGCCATAATGAAGCGAGGAGAGAGAGAGAGAGAGAAACACAGACCCACCTCCAGAACGCAGGGCTACCGATGAATACATTCACTCTCACTCTCCTCACAGCGTATTCCCTCTCCATAAAGACCTGAAGAACCTCTGAGAGAGAGAGAGAGAGAGAGAGAGAGAGAGAGAGATGAAAAGAAGAAAGATGACAGTTTTAGTTTGTCACACACCTGATTATTGTTTCCTGGTTTGTTTCAAAACTACAGGATAACCACCGCTGTTGTTGTGCATCAACAGTTAATCATGAGTCTCGTGAGTCTCGCGTTTTCTGCTTAGGATTTACATGTGAATTAGTTGGAGAGCAAATCATTAGTATGTCACATCCATTTCTTACAGAACATTTTAATGATCATTGTATGTCTGGATTTTCTCAATTATGCCACATCCGTTTCCCCCCTCAGCATAAGCAGGCAAATGCTTTTTTTCTTTTCTTCTTTTTTTAATTGCATGCAAAACTAAAACTGAAAAACAGCCAACTGCCCAAATGCATCAAAAAAGCAATGCATGCATATACATGCATTTGACCATTATGCATGATTATGTTGCATCAAAAGCGTGTTTAACATTTTGTCGTATAGCATTGTAAGTAATGCAAAACATATTTGCAAGAACAACAATTTTCAGTAAAATATAAAATCATTCTTCACTCGATTGCTGCACGTTGCCCAGGAAAATACAGGGAGGGAGAGAGAGAGAGAGAGAGAGGAAATTAGCAGAGAGAAGCGATTGCACTAATGAGAGGAGAATTTGACTAGGATACTTTACTTGACCCCCAGTGTTCCTTGGCTGTCCGAGAAAAAAAGTCCGATTTATAATTATACTCTGCAATGCAGCATGAAATTGTTATTGTGGAACACCTTTTTGAAAATGTTATCAAACAATGACTTTAATTCCCCCCCTGGAAACTGTTGCACGGGTCTACCAAATGAGATGGTGGAGCAGTGTCTCCTGCCTGTCATCCACTGCTGTTCATGCAGATGAGCTCATTTTTTCCCCCTCCCCAGAGTCTCTGTTCCGAGGGATGCTGTGGCAAATAAAATAATACTCTGATAAAACTGAAATATTTTTATGACAGAGTGATAATCATTGCAAGCATACGTGCCACTGATATGGGGCTGTTGCAGTTGGGGGAGGAGAGGAAATAATCCTTTTTGTGGGCTTTAAAAAATGAATCTCGGTTGAATCACATCAGAGGGAAAAAAACTCAAAGACAGTTCCAAGATGAGCCAACTCCAGGAGAAAATGACCTCCTCGTTTTGGTGATAAAGTTCTAGCCAAAATATGATATCAGCCTGCGACGTGACTCATTAGAAATGTGTGTATGGTGTGGAGGCAGCTCTCCCTATCTGCCAGTGCCTGGCTTGCCGGCTGATAAGCAGCAAATGCAAATGTCCTGATAAGAACTGAATGCAAATATTTATGATATGATATTCCCTGGGAATTATGTGTGGATAAAACAAAGTGTATTATTTCCCTGTATTTCTTTCAGGTTTGCCAAAATGTGGCTTTTTTGCTTTTGGAATTTGCATTTCTTCAAAATTGATTGGGCCTGCGCATTATGTTAAGCTATTTGTTTGCTGAGGATGGTAATTAGTTACTGTAATTACAGCGATGACAGTTGCTAAATTGTTTTTAAAGCATTACAGTGTGTCTGTGCCAGAAGATTGCAGTACTTATTTTAGGATTTAAGCATTTGCTGGAAAAACTCCCACTCCGAGGCCAAAGTGGGAATTTTTTTTAACTACAAAGCAGCCATTTTCTAAGCAAAGACATTTTTGAAAATGTCTGTTAATTTGCGCTAATTGCTGGGTTGACTGTGTTGTGCAGTTGCTTTTCCGATCAGGGACTTGTTACTGATAGGATGTCTCGAGGGATCAAAAATGTGCTTGAAATAGTTTAAATACATGCATTTGTTAGCTTTGTATGCTCATTTTAAGTCAGACTTCTAATATTCTCTGTCACCCAAGAAACAAATTGTTGTTGAAGGCACATTTGTAATTATGGTTGCCAGTGTAGCCTATACAGGCTTTCAAGTTGAGGAAACATTAATTAGTGTGGACACAGACATTTGAGTGTTTTAGAAGGCGTTTCATGTACAGCATAAACAGCAAATGTCTAAATCACATGGATCAGCACTGCCAGAGCTGCTATATGCATGTTCCTAATGCAGCAATACAAAAACAGCCCAACTAGAACATATTGCAGACCTGGCTAAACTTGGATAAATCACAGTCGCAATGAAGGCAGAATGTGGTCATTTTTAACAGGATACCAGTAAGATGATTAGACACGCAAACGCTCCTATAGGCTAAACTGTCCTGTATTATGGGGAGTTATTTAACGAGGGGAACATGTTTAATTCTCCACTTGGCCCAGAATACTTACAGTTTTAATTAGCAAGTATGACACATATGTCAGTTCTGAATTGACAACATCGGCAATGATTGAGCTAACTATGAAAACAGTGTATTTCTCCTGAACATGAAAAAGCATTTTGCAAATGAAACATACACCGGTTCCCCTTCTCAGAGACCCCATGGGCAACGCGCCTAGTTCCCTTCTCAGGCATTATGCTATAAGTGCATAATTGGATTTACTATTAACATAATCGGACAGCGTGCATGTTGACTTCCATATTCCCCTATGAGCTGCATTGCTCCTCTAAACCTTAAAGAAGATGTTGAACGTACATCGAGGTCCCATGAGCTGCTCTTTGTCTCTGTAACTTCCCCTCAACTATTGCAATCTTTCACACACGTTAAAAATCAAGCATGCTGTATTTGTAATGGCAGAGGAATGTCTACATCAGAGCCTCCAATAGAGTTGGTTACTTCTTGTTGGATACTGTGGTCAATGTTGTAAAGTTCCCGGCCTGCCTCACTCTGAATAAGAGCATGTTGGGGAATACAGCCTAGCAGCATAAAACAAAAGCTATTGTCATCATTGCAACCATGGTTACATCCTTCACATGGAAATGTTGAGTTTGATGGTGTTTTTGATTGTCAGCCAAAGAATTATAGAATGTGGAGGTACACTTATTATGTTTTTGGATATGAAAAGAAATATCGTGCAATTCTTCTTTGTTTAAAGGAAACCGTTGCCTTACACAGTATATATGTAGCCTTGAATATTTGGAGAAAAAAAAATCGAACTATCACGTCATTGCAAAGGGATTTAGGCTACCAGAATTATATATATTTTTTTTTACAAACATTCGACTGTGAACAAGGGATTTGGTTGGAGGTGTAAGGATTGTGTTTCTTATTGCCTCAAGCCAAACTCTACCTCAAAGATACAGTTTTAAGAGTGCATACAGAAGAAAGCCAGAGAGGACAACTGCAGAAACATACAACTCAAGCAGCATTTAGCAGCACTCTCTCAGTGAACTCGCCAAGACAGCTTCCTATTGGAGCAGCAACGTGGCCTCGGTGTGCAGGGTCAATTCCCAAGTTGTCCTTCTGTTGCGTAAACACCCCCCCCCCCCCCCCACACACACACACACACACACACCCAACCCCCCCCCCCCTTCACATACACACACACACACACACACACACACACACACACACACACACACACACACACCATCCTAGACGCACCCGCGCTCGTCACTTCTTAATTAACACCTACTGCAGCCATAATAATAGAATCGCTTTCACCCTTTCCGAAATCCCTTTGAAATTACGCAGGATTAAGGAAAGTTGGTTGCTAAATTGGTGTGTGTGTGTGCATCTGTAATTTAATTGCATCCGAGGCCATTAATTAATAAGGTGCCTCCTTTAATAGTTAATGTATAATTGCTATTAATTAACAGCCAGTCTTGATAAAGTGTCACCAAAATCAAACAAAACAATTAGCTTTTTGAGGTAAGTGTCTTTTAAAAGCCTCATTATTAGCGCTAGAGGTAATATACAGTAGTTAGAATGATAAAGAAGCAGCATAGATTTTAATTTGGATGGGGGGAGAGAGAAAAAAACACAGTTGACATCCATAGGGGAATTAGCATGCGGTAATTATGGGATAAGCTCGTTGTAACATGATAAATAATGCTGGGAATCTGTCCCCTCCAGTTAGGTTCTCTTGCTTTTTATTAGGGTGGACTGTGATGCCACATCTTGTATTGTACTGGCTAATTTAGTCGCACTACACTTCCAACTAATATTTCTGTGCACTATTATGCAGAACTAAGTGGAATCTCACCGTAGCCTCTCTTATCAATATAATAAAGACTGAATACAGTAGTTGAATTCTACTTCTACAGAACTGTATCAGCTTGAGTGCATCAAAATATTAGCCCTAAAAGCAATCATTGCTTTTAGGGCTAATATATTGTGATGCACTCAAGTTGATCCTGCGTGTGTGGAGCGGCTGTGTGTTTTGAGTTGGGCATTTGAAGATATTATGTGACTTGTTCTAAGTCTTTGTTACATTCCTTGATGAAAGCAGTCATCTAGAGTCCCTGGTGTTTGAGTCTCTCTTGATCACGGGTGTCACATGGCGTAAATATAACAAGCAATAACTTAGACGGCAGGTACAAGCATGACCGATATCTTAAATACACGGTGTGACTAGCAGCTTTTGTGTTTGCGCTAATGTCGGCCCGAGGCCTGTTCATGGAGAAATAGCACCAAAACAATTTGGTAGCTTTGTTCATCTTATCTGGTATAAATCAATAAGTTGTGGTTTTAGCCGAGATTTACAAGCAGAGTGGTCGTTCATGCAAAATGAATTGGGTGTCAGGTTGAGAGGCAACATACATTCTGGAGCATGGAACTTTAAACAAACCTCACTATTATTTGCGGTGCCATATTACCATGAATAGCATGACCTCAATTTTCTGCACTGTGTGAGAGAGTGGAGAGAACCAATGGTTTAAGTGCTATTCCATCCCAAAGTGCTTATTTGGTCTCAGTTTCACTCCTATCAGTCAACAATCATGCTGTTTAGTGTTGAATTGGCATAATATATATATATATATATATATATATATATATATACACATACATACATACATACACACACACACACACACACACACACACACACACACACACACACACACACACACACACACACACACACAATATATATATATATTCAACGTCCTGTCCACAGGCAACGACTGTAAAACCAATTTTTCGCTCAAATATTTGTTGTTGATAGAATACAGTACGCCCCCTAACATTTCTGCTAAAGAGCAGTTTTAGCCTGTTTTAGCCTTTATTTAATGAGGCACCGGCAACAGACAAAAAGCTGCACTGTAACAAACACTTAGCCTAAGAAATCATTTTCACCTTGGTTCACGGTGGAGAAAAGCTCCAATCCACTTGCTAAACAATTAGGGCGTATTAGCTACTTGTCACTCAGACCTTTTGGAGACAATACATCTCCATTTATTATTTCCTCTCTACATTCTCTCCCCCTGCTTCCTCCTCTGCTCTGCTCTGCTCTGCTCTGCTCTCCCCAGACAGGCAGGGATGTGTGCAGAGTCCACGGGGAGCTGTGGAATATTTCACTCCGCCAGTGAGGGACCCAGTGGGAATAGGGGTTGAAACTGTGTGAGTATGTATCTCATTAGTTCAGTTATGTAATTTGGAGCACTGATAATCCTCCAGGACTGCCAAGTTACGCACCTCAGAAACAAGAGTCGGAGTCGTCAACATGCAGCCAAGTACAGCATAAGCTGCTAATTGCTGGGTGTGGTAATATAGCTGGTAATGTAAGCTATAGTCCTCTATGGTATTAGAGGTGAAACACCCGGATACAATTGGTGAATGAAATGCTTTAGCACCTGCTGTGGTTACAGGTAATCAATGCTGAGGATGAAAGCAAAGAAATGGGTGCAATGTCATTTGTCATTTGTAATTAGACGGCCAAAGCCTCCTCTAAAGTAAAGCAGTGCAAGTAGTAAAGGCACCCAATATGGATATACTGTGACGTTCTCACCAATACTCCCACTGTTAAAGAGGCATTGACCTATGAGTTTTATCTTTTGACACACCTCTGGAACTGAAATTTGGTGAACTAGATGATGTCTTAAAATGCAAATACATGCTCTGTGAGCATGGAAAGTGAGAGAAATATCTTGTGAAGGAGGCACGATTACAAACACGCAGTAGTTTGACATTGAAAGTTCAGTGAGAACAAGTCGGTTGCTGCTTGTTTTCATTGCTTGGTGTTAATTTAATTTTTTTTATATTGCACTATGGCCCCAGAGGCACTATATTTCGTTCCTGCTTTTTGCATAACCTGTAAGGAGAGGAATGACAATAAAGTTAAACTTGAACTTAATCAAACTCACTTGCCTAAAGCAAACAATAAGCTCAACCAATGTTATTGTTTTCTAGCCATCTAATCAGGGAGTGATTTTTCCCGCAGGGACACCAGGTAAATGCAATTAACTAGTGAATGCAATTAACTAGTGAATGAAATGAACGAACAGTACTCTGGGTCCTGAGGATCAGGAATGAAAACCACTGCCTTAACACATTGAGTGCCAAGGACGTCTGTGGACGTCCTAAAAAAAAGTAACGAGAAGTGCCAAGGACGTCTGTGGACGTCCTAAAATCATAATTCATATTATTCCATAATTCTGCTGTTTAAGGTCGTACCCAGCCAGTGAGCATGAATCCCTTCAAGGGATCACACGGCGCCACCTTAAACATCTACACGGGAGCTGCGCCACCCACCTCAGATCCTTTACTTTGTGCAGGAGAAAGGGGAGAAAGCCGTGATCAAAGCGAAACCGATGCATGCTGCAGCCAGAGCCATATAGATTGCTCTGTCTGCAGCTGACAGTTGGCTGCGATCCGCGCCCACAACTGAGCTCTTCTGCTTCTGTCTATCTGTCTGCATATAGTTTCTCCACACGATTCCCTGCCAGAAAGGCAGCACCCGAAGCCGAACGGCCAAACCTTTTCCTTCAGTCCCGTTTGCCATTTCCTTGTTGCGCTGGGATCCGCCCGGGGCAAAAACAGAGGCTGCGAAAACAGACTGTGTGCGTGTGGGGAGGAGCCCGCAGCTCAGGGGTGGAGAGGGGGGGAGAGGGGGGTGGGGCACGCAGGCTGCACAGAACTACACCATGTCACTACATCAGAAAATAGTAGCTAGAGTCAGTGAATGTGCTTGAAATTAGAGTGCAAAAAGTATTCATAAAAGTGACTTTATCTTGAAAAGTAAAAAAAGACAGCAGAAAACCCTTGAAAGTGCTCTTCTTTCAGAGGCTGTCATTTCATAATGGAACTGTCTAGAAACAAAATTTCTTCTTTGAAAGAAGCAGGAGTGTCCAATGTTTCATTAGAGTCCAGCCCTGTCCATATAGCCCTAATAGAAAAAATTCTATAGCTGTTTTCAACTGAATGGAAGTGAATCTGGCACAGGCTCCAGACAATTTTACTGAAGCGCTGTGGCACTCAATGTGTTAAGATAGATAGATAGATAGATAGAGTACTTTATTCATCCCCGAGGGGAAATTCTGGCGTTACAGCAGCAGTAGCATCAATGACAGCAACAAGAGCATCAATGACAAGAGCATCAATGACATTAAACAATTAAACAATAAAAAAAAAGTTACACAAATAAAAAAGTCACACAACTTCCGTAGTAAGGTGCAGAAACAGCAGTATTAAAATATTGCAATAAGAAAAGAAACAAACCAATATGCGAAAATATACAATATACAATATATACCACTTTACTTCCACCGCCTTTACATCTTACGTTTCCCAGAAACTGTAGGTAAATTAAATCAAATCAACTAAATACTCCTAAATAGTATTGAATAATACTATTATTTATATTTCTATTATTTCTATAACTAAACTAAAGCTGTACAGTTTGTTATTTATATAATGATTGATATGACTATACATACTATACATAGTGAGTGTGCAATGTGGGCATGTGCACAGTGCATTGGATTCAATGTTCAGGAGGGCGGGAGGGGAGGGGGCGGTAGGGAGAGGAGGGCCCTCCTCTCTCTGCGTGTCCAGGAGTTATTGTAAATTGTTATTGCGGTGGGTACGAAATACCTCCTGTAACGCTCCTTGCTGCAGGGAAGCTGACGGAGCCTCTGACTGAAACCGCTCCGTTGTCCAGCCAGCAGGTCGTAAAGGGGGTGTGTCGTGTCATCCATGATTTTGAGTATTTTTTGTAGCATCCTTCCCTCCACAACCACCTCCAGGGGTTCCAGAGTGGTCCCCAGCACAGAGCCCGCTCTCCTAAAAAGTTTGTTCAGCTTGTTAGAGTCGCTGGCTCTGATGCAGTTGCCCCAGCAGGTGGCTGCAAAGAGAATTGCGCTTGCTACCACAGACTGATAAAGGATATGCAGCATCTTGCTGCACACGTTGAAGGATCTGAGCCTCCTCAGGAAATAGAGTCTGCTCTGCCCCTTCTTGTAGACAGCCTCGGTGTTGCATCTCCAGTCCAGTTTTTTGTCCAGGTGAACGCCCAGGTATTTATAGCTGTCCACACTCACCACCTCCTCACCCCCGATGGAGATAGGGTTCGGCTCAGTGCTGGTCCTCCTGAAGTCCACAACCATCTCCCTGGTTTTGGACACGTTAAGGAGGAGGTGGTTTTCTCCGCACCAGTCCACAAAGCGGCTTACCAGATCCCAGATCCCATAACCAAAGTTTGAATTGCCTAACCTTAACACTGAGGAAGACAATTACTGTCGAAACGTTTGTACCTTGCCATCTGCTTTATTAAATGAACAAAAAGGACATTTTGAGAGTGCTGGCCTTTCTTCTCCTTTAAAGATCTTTTTGAGCCATGCACCCACCAACTGTTTTATCTGTGAGTGTGCTTGCTTTTCCCCCTTTTTCACTAACCTTAACCCTAACCTTAAAGGGATAGTTCACAACATTTTTAAGTCTAGCCCTATAGACCCTTTTCACGGGGGCCATTTTGTGTCGAAAAGGCAGAATAAACACAGGTGCAAGCAAAACACTAATAAGGGTTTCCAAAATCTGCCTTTTTTTCGACACAAAATGCCCCCCCGTGAGAAGGGTCTATTTGCTACTTACTGTATCAATGATGATGTTGGTAGAGTTCTTTCTCAGCACAATCCATACTGTTGCTCATAGTAGCTCTGGAAGGTTGGGCAAAAACAAATGCAAGGTCAACGGGGTCACGCTCCTGTATGTACAATGTCATCCACAGTCACACAAAGTACATTTCAGTGAGCTTCAGTCAGCTTGTACAGACAGGAGCGTGACCCCATTCACCCCCAACTTTCCAGAGCTACTATGAGGAACATCATGGATTGTGCTGAGAAAGCTCTTTACCAATCAACATCATCATTGGTAAGTAGCTAATAGGGCTAGACTTTAAATGAAGTGAACTATCCCTTTAACTAAAGATTTTTTTTTGCTTAAACTGAATATTAGTTAACATTTTCACATGAAAAACGCATGAAAACGGTGTGTCCAATTCTTGCAATTGTAACATTATCCTTGTGTGGAGGAGTGCAATCTTCACATTATTCATGGCCACAAGACGTGCACTTCAGAATTTGTGCTTATTCCACATATGTTTATCGAACTGTTACAGTGGCCTCTAATTGACATGAATAATAAACTAAGTCACATGTTTTAAATGAGACACGTAAGCTAGTTAATTAAAGCAGAGGGGGGGATGGGTAAGGATGTTTTCATTCTTAAACACAGTATGGGCCAGAAATTGAGTTTTGAAAGGCAGAAATTTCAGCAGCTGGTGAGGTAATCGATGAGTCTTTGCCCCCGATTAAAAACCCCATCAACCCTCCACAGACATATGATGGTAATTTTGTACTATGGAGCAGTAAAAGTGTAAGCTGCAGCCTAGAGAGGAATCACCTTGGTCTATTGGGGCGGGTAAGTGGCTGACTAGCTGCCGGCTCAGGACATGACCCTCTTCTTGGGATCATCACAGGGCCTCAACCTCAAGCCAACCTGGAGCAGGGAAAGAGGGAGGGTAGAAAAAGGTGTCAGTATCATTCAGTGTGACATGCCATGTCCAATAACAACCAACAACATAACATCATTTAACCTTTACAACACATGTATTGATCCACCTGCTCGTTATCATCCCACCATCACAGCTCGGGTCTTGGCTCAGCTCAGCTTCAGGGGCCGTTTGAATTCAGCGAGCAATATGACTGGGAGACAAAGAGATCCAGTGCTGCTACTTTTTTAACCCTCTCCTTGGATCGTCCCTTTCCCCCGACTAGTTGTCTGTGGAACAGTGGGGGAAGATATCTCTCTCGAGCTGTTTGTGGAGATGACTGAACGTACAATCGGAGGAATGAGATGTCATCTTGGCACACTGCAGTATAACAATGAAGAAAAAAACACCCCTCAACCACAGTAAAGATGTTTTTCTTCTCTGGTTGGATAACATCAAACAATGAGTTAATGAAGTGATGTTTGCCCTTATTAACATATTCCCTGGTGCAGCATTAGAGAACATATTAATGGACACAGTCAATGAAATGAATGAATGTAGTGTTGTGGTACTCGAGATCGCTCTTGGTTTTGAGACTGGTCTTAAAACCACATTTTGATGGTTTCGGTCTCAGACTCGACTGCATTTTGACTCTGTCTTGGACAAAAAGGACTTGAAATGTTATTTCAAGACTGGTCATAAGACCACAGTTGCAGTAACATCATTACCTACCGGTGCATTGTCTGATTTATTTATTTCTTACTGTGATTGGATGTAAAACCTGTCCCTTCAAATTGCAACCAATAACCTTGCTTATTTTAAGTTTCAAATTGTATTAACCATTAACTGCTGCCACCCTCACCTGAACTGAGCTGCGCCAAGAAAGAGAATGTAAGATACAGGGGGAGAGAGCACCATGTGTGGTGGAAGAGGAGAGAATGCAGGATACAGGGGGAGAGAGCACCATGTGTGGCTGAAGAGGAGAGAATGCAGGATACAGGGGGAGAGAGCACCATGTGTGGTGGAAGAGGAGAGAATGCAGGATACAGGGGGAGAGAGCACACCATGTGTGGTGGAAGAGGAGAGAATGCAGGATACAGGGGGAGAGAGCACCATGTGTGGTGGAAGAGGAGAGAATGCAGGATACAGGGGGAGAGAGCACCATGTGTGGTGGAAGAGGAGAGAATGCAGGATACAGGGGGAGAGAGCACCATGTGTGGTGGAAGAGGAGAGAATGCAGGATACAGGGGGAGAGAGCACCATGTGTGGTGGAAGAGGAGAGAATGCAGGATACAGGGGGAGAGAGCACCATGTGTGGTGGAAGAGGAGAGAATGCAGGATACAGGGGGAGAGAGCACCATGTGTGGTGGAAGAGGAGAGAATGCAGGATACAGGGGGAGAGAGCACCATGTGTGGCTGAAGAGAGAGAATGCAGGATACAGGGGGAGAGAGAGAGCACCATGTGTGGTGGAAGAGGAGAGAATGCAGGATACAGGGGGAGAGAGCACCATGTGTGGTGGAAGAGGAGAGAATGCAGGATACAGGGGGAGAGAGAGAGCACCATGTGTGGCTGAAGAGGAGAGAATGCAGGATACAGGGGGAGAGAGCACCATGTGTGGCTGAAGAGGAGAGAATGCAGGATACAGGGGGAGAGAGCACCATGTGTGGTGGAAGAGGAGAGAATGCAGGATACAGGGGGAGAGAGCACCATGTGTGGCTGAAGAGGAGAGAATGCAGGATACAGGGGGAGAGAGCACCATGTGTGGTGGAAGAGGAGAGAATGCAGGATACAGGGGGAGAGAGCACCATGTGTGGTGGAAGAGGAGAGAATGCAGGATACAGGGGGAGAGAGCACCATGTGTGGCTGAAGAGGAGAGAATGCAGGATACAGGGGGAGAGAGCACCATGTGTGGCTGAAGAGGAGAGCATGCAGGATACAGGGGGAGAGAGCACCATGTGTGGCTGAAGAGGAGAGAATGCAGGATACAGGGGGAGAGAGCACCATGTGTGGTGGAAGAGGAGAGCATGCAGGATACAGGGGGAGAGAGCACCATGTGTGGCTGAAGAGGAGAGAATGCAGGATACAGGGGGAGAGAGCACCATGTGTGGCTGAAGAGGAGAGAATGCAGGATACAGGGGGAGAGAGCACCATGTGTGGCTGAAGAGGATAGAATGCAGGATACAGGGGGAGAGAGCACCATGTGTGGCTGAAGAGGAGAGAATGCAGGATACAGGGGGAGAGAGCACCATGTGTGGTGGAAGAGGAGAGAATGCAGGATACAGGGGGAGAGAGCACCATGTGTGGTGGAAGAGGAGAGAATGCAGGATACAGGGGGAGAGAGCACCATGTGTGGTGGAAGAGGAGAGAATGCAGGATACAGGGGGAGAGAGCACCATGTGTGGCTGAAGAGGAGAGAATGCAGGATACAGGGGGAGAGAGCACCATGTGTGGCTGAAGAGGATAGAATGCAGGATACAGGGGGAGAGAGAGAGCACCATGTGTGGCTGAAGAGGAGAGAATGCAGGATACAGGGGGAGAGAGCACCATGTGTGGCTGAAGAGGAGAGAATGCAGGATACAGCGGGAGAGAGCACCATGTGTGGCTGAAGAGGAGAGAATGCAGGATACAGGGGGAGAGAGCACCATGTGTGGCGGAAGAGGAGAGAATGCAGGATACAGGGGGAGAGAGCACCATGTGTGGCGGAAGAGGAGAGAATGCAGGATACAGGGGGAGAGAGAGAGCACCATGTGTGGCTGAAGAGGAGAGAATGCAGGATACAGGGGGAGAGAGAGAGCACCATGTGTGGCTGAAGAGGAGAGAATGCAGGATACAGGGGGAGAGAGAGAGCACCATGTGTGGCTGAAGAGGAGAGAATGCAGGATACAGGGGGAGAGAGAGAGCACCATGTGTGGCTGAAGAGGAGAGAATGAGATAATACTTTGCCTACACAAATCATAGAGTTAAGCAAAACATGTTCTAAAAACAAGCACCAATTGTAGGGTCATGAGGGGGTTACAGGGAATCCCCAGCAAAAAGAGTAACACTTTATTATACTTCCCAGCAGGGAAACAGCAGCACCATCTCTGCTGTGTCTACGGGTGGAAACCCATCATTGATCCAGAAGAACAGAAAATACAGACTCTGGCATGATTACAACAGCTCGGTATTGGAATCTACATCATATTTCTGAACACTGATTCTCCTGTCCGATAGACAACAACCTTGTGTGGCAAGTCCTGTTTTATTGTGATTGCTACGTGTATGAATATGCAGGGAAATTTTTAGCAGAGCCTGCAACGCCATATTGGGCTGCTACTTCATGACTCAAGAATGAAGGCTGAGTCTCACGTCAAGACTAGTACTGTGTACTAACACAGTCTCACGTCAAGACTAGTACAGTGTACTAACACAGTCTCACGTCAAGGCTAGTACTGTGTACTAACACAGTCTCACGTCAAGACTAGTACTGTGTACTAACACAGTCTCACGTCAAGACTAGTACAGTGTACTAACACAGTCTCACGTCAAGACTAGTACAGTGTACTAACACAGTCTCACGTCAAGGCTAGTACACTGTACTAACACAGTCTCACGTCAAGACTAGTACAGTGTACTAACACAGTCTCACGTCAAGGCTAGTACTGTGTACTAACACAGTCTCACGTCAAGACTAGTACAGTGTACTAACACAGTCTCACGTCAAGGCTAGTACACTGTACTAACACAGTCTCACGTCAAGACTAGTACAGTGTACTAACACAGTCTCACGTCAAGGCTAGTACTGTGTACTAACACCGTCTCACGTCAAGACTAGTACAGTGTACTAACACAGTCTCACGTCAAGGCTAGTACTGTGTACTAACACAGTCTCACGTCAAGGCTAGTACTGTGTACTAACACAGTCTCACGTCAAGACTAGTACAGTGTACTAACACAGTCTCACGTCAAGGCTAGTACAGTGTACTAACACAGTCTCACGTCAAGGCTAGTACAGTGTACTAACACAGTCTCACGTCAAGACTAGTACTGTGTACTAACACAGTCTCACGTCAAGACTAGTACAGTGTACTAACACAGTCTCACGTCAAGGCTAGTACTGTGTACTAACACAGTCTCACGTCAAGACTAGTACTGTGTACTAACACAGTCTCACGTCAAGGCTAGTACTGTGTACTAACACAGTCTCACGTCAAGACTAGTACTGTGTACTAACACAGTCTCACGTCAAGACTAGTACTGTGTACTAACACAGTCTCACGTCAAGACTAGTACTGTGTACTAACACAGTCTCACGTCAAGACTAGTACAGTGTACTAACACAGTCTCACGTCAAGACTAGTACTGTGTACTAACACAGTCTCACGTCAAGACTAGTACTGTGTACTAACACAGTCTCGCGTCAAGACTAGTACTGTGTACTAACACAGTCTCACGTCAAGACTAGTACTGTGTACTAACACAGTCTCACGTCAAGGCTAGTACTGTGTACTAACACAGTCTCACGTCAAGACTAGTACTGTGTACTAACACAGTCTCACGTCAAGACTAGTACAGTGTACTAACACAGTCTCACGTCAAGGCTAGTACTGTGTACTAACACAGTCTCACGTCAAGGCTAGTACTGTGTACTAACACAGTCTCACGTCAAGACTAGTACTGTGTACTAACACAGTCTCACGTCAAGGCTAGTACTGTGTACTAACACAGTCTCACGTCAAGGCTAGTACTGTGTACTAACACAGTCTCACGTCAAGGCTAGTACTGTGTACTAACACAGTCTCACGTCAAGGCTAGTACTGTGTACTAACACAGTCTCACGTCAAGGCTAGTACTGTGTACTAACACAGTCTCACGTCAAGGCTAGTACTGTGTACTAACACAGTCTCACGTCAAGGCTAGTACTGTGTACTAACACAGTCTCACGTCAAGACTAGTACAGTGTACTAACACAGTCTCACGTCAAGGCTAGTACTGTGTACTAACACAGTCTCACGTCAAGACTAGTACAGTGTACTAACACAGTCTCACGTCAAGGCTAGTACTGTGTACTAACACAGTCTCACGTCAAGGCTAGTACTGTGTACTAACACAGTCTCACGTCAAGACTAGTACTGTGTACTAACACAGTCTCACGTCAAGACTAGTACTGTGTACTAACACAGTCTCACGTCAAGACTAGTACAGTGTACTAACACAGTCTCACGTCAAGACTAGTACTGTGTACTAACACAGTCTCACGTCAAGACTAGTACTGTGTACTAACAGTCTCGCGTCAAGACTAGTACTGTGTACTAACACAGTCTCACGTCAAGACTAGTACTGTGTACTAACAGTCTCGCGTCAAGACTAGTACTGTGTACTAACACAGTCTCACGTCAAGGCTAGTACAGTGTACTAACACAGTCTCACGTCAAGACTAGTACTGTGTACTAACACAGTCTCACGTCAAGACTAGTACAGTTTACTAACACAGTCTCGCGTCAAGACTAGTACAGTGTACTAACACAGTCTCGCGTCAAGGCTAGTACAGTTTACTAACACAGTCTCGCGTCAAGACTAGTACAGTGTACTAACACAGTCTCGCGTCAAGGCTAGTACAGTTTACTAACACAGTCTCGCGTCAAGACTAGTACAGTGTACTAACACAGTCTCGCGTCAAGGCTAGTACAGTGTACTAACACAGTCTCGCGTCAATGCTAGTACATGTACTGTGTACTAACAGTCTCGCGTCAAGGCTAGTACTGTGTACTAACACAGGCAAGTCAATTGTGGAATTTTAAGTTTGACTTTCATCTGCACAATGGGGCTCTGGCAGATAGGGGAGAGCTGGGCAAGTGGTCACATTGTTGTCACAAGTAAAAAAAAAAAAAACAACATAAAACAATTTGTAGCCTATGACAGTAAATTATGAAAGTCTTTCCGTTTCTTCTCATTTCAGGAACCAAACACATTTGTACAAAGCAAGGGTCACCTATAACCTGATAAATTCTTTATGTTTTAATAATATAATAATAATAATAATACATTTATTTTATAAGGTGCCTTTCATGGCACTCAAGGTCACCGTACAACAACTGCTGCTGTGCGCATTAAAAGTTTAAACTTTATAGACATCTGTGAGTGCTGTTTTTGATTTAATTTTTGTGATTTTTGGATCGGCACCCAGTAACCATCTTTAAAACGTTGGGTTGAGCACGCCAGTTCGTTGATTACCATACAACAATTAAAATACAATTAATACAATTAAAACACACTTAAAATACAAGAGCAGATAACAGTACAGAGTCTGCAGCAGAATGAGGAACATCATGTCAACAGCCATACGCCTGCCTAAACAGGTGGGTTTTTGAAAAGGGAAATTGAGTCAATGTTTTAATGAAGCTATGTGCTCAGGGTGTTTTAACACTGTTTCATTCTGCCCACTATATAATGACAATGATTGTAAACTTAAAACAACAATACTATAACAACTTATAGTCCTATTAACAATGGTGTGGATTGTTGTGGTGAGTGTTGGTGGTTGTTGAATGATGGCTGTATCAGCAGAAAGCAACACTACAGGCAAGTCTTTCCTGCTAAGTAAAATATGTAAATACAGCATCTTGTAACTCCAATTAACACGAGCCAGAGAGCCACGATCATAAAAGAAGCACAATGAGCCAAAGCCAGAGTTCTCAGATTTGCTGTGAATGCTGATAATAGATATGTAGGAAAATTGTGCTTTAATAGAGTTTTTAACTGTAGATCTGGAATGGAAAATTGGACATACATTCTAATTGAATACCTGGTTGAAAATGCACCCAGCACACCGTTATAAATCATTTGGAATCAGTTTTGTGGAACTGCTCTCTCCCTCTCAGCCACTTTACAAACACAGAGCAAGGCTTTTTCAGCCTCTGATAAGTGTTAATAAATTACCTGAATTTGAAAATTAATGGCCAGCCGCCTGCTTCAGGGAGATATCATTGTGTTTCATGAATATTTTGATTTTGTGATTAGATCAAAATGCGGTGAATTCCTAAACAGCCCCATGCCCAAGCTCCACTGATCATAAACTCTTCCCTTCTTAAAAAAAATTCTATTCCATGCAAATGTGCTGATATGGAATAATTAGAATGAGTTTTGCCAGTATTTCTCTGCTGTAACATTTGCATGACTTTAGATCTCACCCGACTGATCTCCTCCAAGCTGAGGGAAAATGTATGTTTTTGTGCGGCTTCCCCCCAAAATTTACCTTGCCAGGCGAGATAATGGCTTATATTGTGATGTTAAAGAGGCTTGTATTTACAAAAAGAAACAAAGGCGAAGCGGTTGCCAGTCCTGGAGGACATTGATTAGGCTCTTCCTGTCATTTCCCATTCACACGCTGTATCAGTGGCATTCCAGCTCATCTGCTTTTGTGCATGATAGGGATCAAATAGATTTCTGCAGCACACATTGTCACAGCATTTACTGGTATGGAATGTAAGGAAGGGGAAGTGTGAATAGCCATGCAAACTTTGACTTAATAACATATTCCTGCACTGTCTACATTCCTACAGCTTAAGTGCATCGACTCCCTCAGTCTGTCTCTCACACACATATATTCACTCATTACTGCCCACAAAACACATACACATGTGCGTATACAAAGACATATATATACAGGAGGCATCACGTTAAATAACGTATCTTACGTCTCGGCAAATAACACTCAACATTTGTATTATACTCCTGGCACAACCGAAGCATTGCATTCGCTTTTTGTTTGGATAAATTCTGTTGCTTTCCCGTTCCTTCGGCTTTGGCACTTCCACGCTAGCTGCAGTTGGCACGTGTGTATAGTGCGAGAAAATAACAGACACAGTATGTGAAGTTGTGCGACTTCAGATCTTAGTTAGCCAAAGTGTACTTTCAAACATAGAGGGATGCTGGTGGTGTGTATGTGTGTGTGTGTGTGTGTGTGTGTATGTGCATGTACATGAGTGTGTGTGCCCGGCAGCTGCACAGGGCCCCAGGGACGGGACTGTGTAGATTGGGTCTCCTCAACCCACAGCTCATTAGTGGAGAGTGAAAGGAATCCACACAGATGGCTGTCAACGTTCAAAAAAGTCGGCTGCGTGAGACATGTCAATTGAGGTTTAAGTTCCTTCTGCTCATTTCTGTGACATTGCAGTATTCAAGCAATATTTGTTTATTCCTCCAAAAAAGTACAGAAACACAGAAGCCGAGTGACATGTGAAAATGTGTTTTCTAATGAGCGCTCAGACTACTGAACAGGAGTCTGCACTTGTCATTCATCACCACAAATTACTCGCTCTAACTTGACATGTTTTCAGTGCTACAGATGACGGGCTTGTCTGTTCGGCAAACAGTGGGAATGGTCGGCGTTTAAACTGGAAATGTGGCATTGAACAGTCCGGCAAGACGCCGTGGAAAATCAATTAGATTGTTTACCTGTCAAAGTTGGAATGGAGGCCATGCCACTGTAACGGTCGCTCATCATTTTCACTCCAGCACTGTCACCTGCTCTCCTCCTGTTATTCAATTAAAGCAATTGAAGACACAGTTCTGATATAGCGCCTTTGTACAGTAGGGGGTTTATTTGACCGTGCGTTCACTCTCGTACTGTGATGTACAGCACAGTACTGTAACCATATGGAAACCTGCCTTTGAATCCCATGTGAAAAGGGTTGAACTAGCAAGATAAAAGCACTACACAATGTGTGATATTTGCTGGTTATGACCATAGGCCAGCAGTATAGAGTAGATACATTAGACAGGAACACCCTGCATAATGCTGCTGTAATTCAAACAAACCCTACATTGACGATGCTACTGTAATTCAAATAATGTCACGACTAGAAACAAAACAAAACAATGCGCTAGGGCCTAAATATACATGTATTCAACATAGGCTGTTAGCTACTCTCCGTTTGCTAGAGCGCTGCTGGAAATCATTGTGCCGTGCTTCCAGTACTGTCAGGCTGCTGCTTGAGGTTAGAGTGAGAGAAAACCTACCTAAGGGTTTCATTGTGTGAAATCTGTCTGCAGCAGACGGGAAAAAGCCACGGCAACTGTACACATTTGCAGCAGCTGTTTTTGACATAGCACTTAATGCACAGGTACACAAACAAAACCAACTTTTAGAACAAACTCTTTTGGATTAGGGTGGATTGGAAAAAGTTGGTGAGGGAGAGTTGACTTGTTCACTCAGTTGAGAGTGTGGATTAAAAAGTTGGTCTGGACCAGAGATGCTACTTTTCAGTAATTGTACATAACAGCAATGTGAAAACTACTGGAGCTGAGTGACCTACTTATGGGGCTCAGAAACTTTTTACCCTGCAGCCAACTCTAAAAATAACCCTGTGGCCAGTTTTAGATCCATCTCAGTGGTAACCCTGACAGTTTTACAGAGTGCCAGTGACAGAGTCGTGTTAAGCAGCAGCAGTCCACAGCGGCTTAAACACGTTCGCTCTATCAATCCTCATCAAATCTCTTTCCATTAGAACTACAGTATTAGCGGAACGTTAGTCTAACAATTCATCTATTGAATCAATGCATTGATTTATATTCCTACATGTACGTATCGTTTCACTCTAAATGAGCCAATATCATTCTTGTATCGTATGTATCTAGGGCCATATGATTTCTGCAAAATGGAAAGAACGGATGGAATCATGGAATTTGGTAGTAAAAATGAAATCAACTGTAAAATAGATTTTTTTTAATTATCAAAAGTACCTAATTATTGTACTGTAGTAACGTAAATGACTTCATAACTGTAAAATATGCAGAAATAATATATTCATTTGATAAATAATTCTGTATTTGTTTGGGGTGTTTTGAGATGGGGGTCGGTCTGGTGTGGGACCCTTACGTCACCTTACAACTTGGTTTTGACTTGGTCTGGCAGAGGCTGCATGCGTGTGTTGGGTCGTCGTGTGACAAATAAAGACAGGTTTGTCCGTCCAGTTCTTCTTCTATTGTTGTTCAAATGTATTGTGACCCTAGTAGTTCTCTTTCTTCCAGGATGGCTCCCTGTAACTCAGCAAAACAATGTTTTACATGGCATTGGAACAGATGACAGTTGCTATGTGTTGATATATGAGCAATATCAACACAAAAACAGAATAATGTGGTGTCTTATATTACTGGCTCTGTTGTAAACACGTCACAGTAGGATATTTCAATCAGGAGAGACTAGAGACCAGTGAATGAAAATAATATTGATTACAATAGTGAATGAATGATGCATTACAGAAACTATGATGAGAATTAGGTATTGTTTAATAGTCTTTGGCGCTTAGCCACCACAGGGAGATATTGAGATAGAGCTGCATCAGCCATGAGCAGCAGCCAGATACAGTATATCCCCCTGTAGAGTCTAGATACTGGTGGTGGTGATGGCGATGCCTCTCCTTCTGAAACTGATGATACTCTTCATACTGAAGGATCTGATGATGGTGGGTGGAGAAGGGGAGATGGAGGGTGCGAGACTGATGCAGCAAGGTTGGGTGGCTGAATGGATACAAGCATATTTAATAGGACAACAGCCATGTGATAGGCTTGCGATGAGGGGTGAAGAGCTATGTGATAGGCTTATAATGGAGGTGTGTGGGGGTGAGAGGTCATGTGACGCTATGCTATTGGACACAAGAGACCAGGAGGCAAACAGCTGATTATTCAATTGAAGGCCGGAAGTTGACAGGCTATTCTGAGCATGTGAGCAGATTTAAAGGGGCGGAGAAATAAGGAGTGAACTGAGGAAGTGTAAAGTGCAGATTATAGTCTTACTGACTGAACCTCCGTTAGAACTTCATTAATACCATGCTTTCGCAGTGTTATTACCTACTCTACCGTAGGGAATGAGGTATTTTCTTTTGAAACGGGTTACCAGTGGTTACAGGCAGCCATACTGGAAGACATAGAACATAAACATTCCATGCAAGGCCTCTATTTTTGGCCGAACAAGCATGCATTCGCAATAGCTGCCTGCGACCAGATATGCAAATTTCCGAAATGCACTTTTTGTGGACAACCAACAGAGTGACTTATAGAGCCGCTGGTCACAGCTAAAAAGTTACTGTATCGATATTTCAAGTTATTAAATGGTATTGTATCACTCCAAATGAGCCAATATCATCCTTGTATCGTATTGCAACCACTATCGTGATACGTATTGTATTGTTGTTAAAACATATCGTTACACTCCTAGTAAGCTCAGTTAACTAAAATGCTGGGAATCCTTCTTGGCTGAGGCTATATAAGTGGTGGGGTGGCGCATCATCTCCAGGAGAGTGAAGGGTGAGTTAAGGGATGAGGAGGCAGTAATGCAACATAAAGGATGCCAACTGCCATAAAACAACCCAGAAGTATCTTACTACTATAATAAGGTGGCCCAGTTCTGTGCGCCGCAGAATTGCTCGAGTAACATCACTGATGACATCACAACTTCTCACATAGACAGAGTGACATCACTGATGACAAGAAATGGGCTCGAGCCAGAGAAACTGGTTAAGTGTGCGAAGCTAAAACACATGAGTTGGCACATGAGTTTGGTAGTGCAACTCAGTTGCTATGTATAACACTTAAACACAAATCGTTGTATTTCCTTGTTTAGCTACAGTTGGTTATTGAGCTTTGTGAGGAAGATCACTGTGAACTAGCTCCCCTTTAATCATTCACTGTGAATGGCAGCAAAATGATTCGCTGAACAAAATTGGTTTCATGTCCAGGCAAAATCACATGGAGTTTTTGTCTTGTCTTTTCTTTTTTGCGTGTCATTGTGCGGATATTCTCTCTCGCTGTACGCATCGTTCCTTTAAGATGATTTGGAATTAGAGGCTTTTCATACAGCACCATATTATGTAGCTTGGTGGGGACTCCATTAGCCTGAATCAAAGAGGACAGCAGCCTGCGTGGAGCCACACAATACTGTGGCAGCCAGTGTTTCAGCAAATAAATAACAAATCCGCCGCTTATGTAGCCGCCAATGCAAAGTAACTAATTAAAAGATGAAAGGAGGACATCTTCCTAGCAGTTTGATGATGCATTGTGGGTAGAATGGTAGCATTGGGATATCAAGCACTTGGCCAAAATTGTCTGACACTAATAAGGATCTAGACCGGCTAACAGTCTTGATTTGGGCGTACAGGGGATGCCCAGCCATAATCTGCTGGTGAAGGGAGCGTACAATTAGGGCCAAACTCTAGTCCCAGAAATGACACTGGCCTGTGGGAAGACTAAACTGGGGTCTTCATTGAGTCTGCGGTACCCCCCCCCCCCCCTCCCCCACAGTATTCCTTCTCTCCTCTCAGAGCATCTTGGGAGCGTTGAGCTCAGACAGCGGGATTAGTCAAGGATCCATCTTGAGACGCAGATAATGTTTTGCGCGCAGACTCCCCTGCTCTCCACTGGCTTCTGCCTCGCTGATTACAACTCCAAACTGCACCAGAAATGGCTATTTGTTCTAGAGCTGTTTTTGTGTGTGTCTTTGTCGCACTGTTTTTGTCAGCTATCCCTCGAATTCAGCTCAATAACGAGTCACAACTAGGTCAAGACAACGCTGCAGCCGGCAGTGCCTCTGCAGCCGGCAGTGTCTCAGTCTCAGGGTGGACTGACAGCAACATGGAAGAGCCACAGGGCTGATTAAATATGCCCTCTGCTCTTTCCCTCTCGCTCCGTCTAAATGGCTAAAAGTGGGTGGCGCTGCTGCAAGTTTTCCTACTCCACAATGCAAAGCACTTTCAGGGTTGATTTGAGTAGCAGTGCCTTTACCGAACAAGAACTTTTTCATTTCTTTTTTCCCTGCCACTCGGAGAAGCATAAGTTCAGTGCACGGTTCCCTTATGGCATGTGAGTAACACACACCTTAACAGTTGTGCGGTTGTAGCCGATGTGAGGGAGTGTGTGCCTATGGCATGTGAGTAACACACACCTTAACAGTTGTGCGGTTGTAGCTGATGTGAGGGAGTGTGTGCCTATGGCATGTGAGTAACACACACCTTAACAGTTGTGCGGTTGTAGCCGATGTGAAGGAGTGTGTGCTTCTCCGCCTCACCTGCCTGTCATTGTGAGTGACAGAGGAAGTGGGGGGGCGTTCAAGAGCCCAGCAGCTGGCTTCACACCTGCAGAAACTCACACACACTTCACATTGGGGACCATCACATTCTCTCCTCCTTTGTTAGCATACAGTGACGCTTAACAAATAATTCATTTGTTCACTCTTCTTTCTGCCATTTCCTTCTGGCGATTTGTTGTTCCTCATTTCGCCTGAAATAATTCATATCGAAAAACAGCATAGATAGAATTTTAGTACTAAAGAAACAAAAAAAAAAGTCTGCCATGTCTCTGCAGCTTATTATAGTCTAGGTGAAGTAGGCAAGTATTGCTGTAAAGATAAAGGACACTATACATCCATTTAAAGAGGCAGGTTTTTGGCCTACACTGACAGGGCCTGTTTATTCTCCACTTCAACTTCACACTTATTTAAATGAAGCAAGTTGACATTTAAGTATTACTAGTCTCCATTTGCGCAGATGAAACAATTACATGTTTTTGTGTGATTGTCAAGAGGGGTAGAAAAAGAGTCTCAGTTCCCACTATTGCACGCACGCACGCGCACACACACACGCACACACGCACACACACACACACACACACACACACACACACACACACACACACACACACACACACACACACACACACACACACACACACACACACACACAGTGTTGAGGCAGGGCCTGAGTAAATTTAATTTAGAGGCGTCCTCTCTTTCCCTGCACATCCTGGGCTTTTAAGACACTGAAGTGACTGTTCTTCGCCCGTGTAAAAGAAGCCCATTATCAAAGTATTAAGATATGATTAAACTGACATTTTCTTAAGAAAACCAAAAGAGTTGAGAATAAAGGGAAGGAGAGAACTACATACTCCAGATCTTATCAGGGAGGAGGGGCGGGTGGGGGGGGGGGGTAAACGTACTGATCTTTGAAGCAGCTTATTATGGAGCAAGCTAGAAGACAAGCACAGTGGTGTACTGATCAGAGGTATGCACGGCAAATGCACCTGCTAGATTTCACTATCATTCGCGGGGTGTCAGTCAGTGTTGAGGCCCCTGACGCCGGTGCAGCCTGGGCGCTGTGAAGACCACGCTGCAAAAAATATCCAACTCAACAAACCACTCAGACCAGGGTTGAGTCTGTCTGTGTGTGTGTGTGTGTGTGTGTGTGTGTGTCTGACCTCTCTGGCTTACACAGTGTAACAGCACTGACTGGTTGAAGCTAACTGTTGAACAAAGGCTGCAACATCAGTTTATGCAGAGATGGCAAAGTGAGCTCAGAAGCATGTCATCATGTGATGTTTATGTCGAATTTAAACAAGAGCTCAAAGTGGAAAAGTATCTGTTGTGTGTAAAGCAAACATATAGACAGGAAATGTGTAACTTCAGGGTTAATAACACCAGAAGGTCGTTGGCAGATAGAAGTCTGAGGATCTGCAACCTTTGTAGTGACAATTGTGTGGAAGCTGAGCATCATAATTTGTTTGAATCTAAGTATATTGCATTTTAGAGAGATATACTTGCCCAAGTATTACTCTATTTAAATTGTCCATCTATGTTTAAACTGATCTTGCTATTACAAACAGATAAGCCAAAAGTCATGTGTAAACTAGGTGCCTTTCTGAAGAATGTCCAGCCTCTGTTTAAATGACATGTGCTGGGCTCTAGCCATGCCGTGTGCTGTTGTATATAAAATAAAATACATAAATGAAACGAAGAAAATCTGCCAGTGTGTGAGATTATTGCAGTTGTTCCAGTGTCATTTCACTTGTGTCAAGACTTTTCTTGACTCAAGGAGGGCCAGGCAATATATCAATATATCCATATCATGATGAGACTGATTTGATTTTGGATACTGTAATATTGTGATCTGGCACATGCTGTCTTTTCCTGGTTTTAAAGGCTCCATTACAGTAAAGTCATGTACTTTTCAGAACTTACCAGACTGTGGTAGCTGTTCATTTGCCTTTACCCACTTAGTCATTATATCTACATTATGATTATTTATCAAAAAATCTAATTGTGTAAATATTTTGTGAAAGCACCAATAGTCAGGGAGGAAAACCCTGTCTGCATTTTATTTTGATCACAGTCTCGTTTTAATAAAAGTGCGCGTGACATCTCACATGTGGCTTTGACTTACAACTGAACATGTAGAAAATACAGAATTATACGTATATTGTGTATCACCATTCAGCCCAAAAAGACAAAGATATGATTTTTGGTCCATATCGCCCAGCCCTAGAATCAAGTTATATATTGTGGAGTAATCTGCCTTTATTTCACAATATTGACACTCTCCAAAACTGTCAGAAATATCTCGAAATAATGCAGATCACTCCATATGAATAAAATGTCCAGAAACAAGGCGATTTGTATTCCATGTCACCCCATCAGCAGATGTTGTCACTCGATTGAATCAAATGAAAATAAGATGTTTAAGACTCAAAACACGACTACATGACTTGAGGTGGATATTTTTTGCAGTGACCCGCGAGGGGAAGCGGCAGTCCTTCTGCTTGTCTTTCATCAGCTCCACAGACAAAATAAAGCCTGGATACCGTGGGGCCTAGCGGTGTGTATGAATGTAAGGACTTTCTTCTGAGGCTTCCCACTGAGGCAGAGGTATGCTCAGCATGCCATGCCAATGTGATGTGTGTAATGTTTGAAAGGCATCATCACATAATCAGGAGTCACAAAGCTTTCCGGCGTTATTATTGTCTCTTGGCCACAGACGTCTTTCTCCAACAGAGATTTCTAACAAATAAAAACCCAAGAATGACAATCCCTCCCCGGTTTTAGCCCACTTTGTTCTCTTAGAATGGTATATTTGTCTCTCTATATTTACACATTAACTGAGTCACTGCTGTGTCGTGTATTTGTAATCTGTATCTGACTAATAAGCTATTTAAGCATCAACTTCCTGGTTTGGTTTTAAAGTCAAGGATGAAGCCATCTGCGAGAACAAAGGGGCTTCTAAAAGCGCCAGAAGTTTCCGCGGCCAAAGTCTCGCCTGAATTCAACTGGCTCGGCTCGGTAGCATTTGTGTTTTGCTTTTAGATTGCAGCATCTAAGAGGAGGCTGAAAACGCAGAATCTTTATTTACTGTATTCATCTATCGGCTTGATGGGAAGCCAGCTGCCATGTTGCAGGAGGAAAACAAGCAATATACTGTCAAAAGATCTGAAGCCAGATATAACAGAGACATTTTGATTTATAGTCTGATCAGCTCTCTTCTGTGTGAGCTGGAAGCCCCCCCCCCCCCATCTCTCTCTCTCTCCCTCTTTTATAATTATCCCATCTCTTCTTCTTTCAGAGCCACCCACCCTCCTTTCACTTTTTTCATTTCTTTCACTCTCTACTTTATTGCTCTCTCTCTCTCCCTTATTGCCTTAACTTCTCTTCCCTGTAGTGTGGGGATGTAACTAAGTACATTTACTCAAGTACTGTACTCAAGTACAATTTTGAGATACTTGTACTTTACTTGAGTATTTCCAATTTCTGCTATATACTTTATATTATATTCTACTACATTTTTGAGGCAAATATTGTAATTGTTACTCCACTATGCCTACATGTATTTGATAACTTTAGCTAGTTAGTTTGCAGATTCATATTAATATAAAATCAATATCAACTAATAACTTATAATGCATTATTATAGATTAAGCTGTCTAAGAGTATATGCAACATTTTTAATGACCACCATTACCAGTTGCAATGCATAAACAATTATAATCCAGAAATGTATATTATTCTGAAAATGGGCCATTCTGCACTTTTACTTTTGGTACTTTGAGTATATTTTGATGCCAATACTTTGTACTTTTACTTAATTAAGGTTTTGAATGCAGGACTTGTAACAGAGTATTTATTACACTGT
>NC_139623.1:100577724-100690224 GCF_964638095.1 Poromitra crassiceps
TGTGCATGGACATTCATTTCTTAACTCAAAGGCTGCAAATGACTGCTAAACACATCCATCTGTTACTGTCATATACTTATACAACTATTATTGATTATTATTTATCTCTGTTAACCTCAGTCTTTGTCAATGTGTGCCAGTTATAGAAAATATCCAGGATATTTTCACGTTACCAAAATATATTTCAGAATGGGCCTAACCCAATATCTGCAACATTATTTAAATTTGCCGAGAAATATTTCACTTTATTGATCATGTTTTGGAAATCATATAAGATTCTGCCTTATCATGACCTATATATTTTTCTATTTTAACATACCACATCATTGTGCAAGCTTTTTCTTTTTGTTCAATAAAATATTTTAGCAATCACAACTGCACAAGTCACATTTCCATGTGTCTTCTCAAACCTGAGGAGAACACTGCCATCTGGGCTCAAACCTGAGGAGAACACTGCCATCTGGGCTGCAATGAATGGAAATGCAATGTTGAAGCATTAGCTGGGATGCATGGATATTTGTGATGGGTTTGAACGAAGCCTTACTGCACCGTTACATAAAAAGGGGAAAAAGTCAAAAGGCATTTAGGTTGACCAAAAACAAGGCAAGCAAAGGAAAAGGCTGGCAACATTTAGATTGATGTTAAATCAAATGAGATTAGAGGGCAAACACAGAGAGACAGGGAACGCTTTCAATTCATTCCCCAAAACGAAAAAGTCTTTTCTGCTCTCAAAGAAAACAATTAAAGAGGTTAGTGAAAAAGTCTGTTCTGCTCTCAAAGAAAACAATTAAAGAGGTTAGTGAAAAAAGTCTGTTCTGCTCTCAAAGAAAACAATTAAAGAGGTTAGTGAAATGACAGAATGATAGATGTATCAAAAATCAAAGAGTCTAACCTCGAGAGTTTTCTCTCTCCCTTTCTTTCTTTGCGCATTAATGTCACATCTGCTGCAGCTGCAATGTGAAGTTGACCATAAACGCACTGCAGCACACAAGCCTCTCTCTGCCTGAGCAGCAGTGAGCGCTGATAATCTGCCATTATCTTATGTCACTTCCCGCTAGTTTCCCTACATGCTATATGGCCCTTCTAAAGCCAGAGCTTTACCATGTCAACGCACCGAGTTGTGCTCGCCCGATTTCAACTGACATCTGTGCTGGTGGTTTGTAGTAGTGCTGGTAGAGGAAATACAAATGATAACAACAGTGTTCGTCTCTAAATCCGGCGGAATGGCAACTTTCCTCGTTCAGCAACACAGAGACTGTTGAGGAGATGCCATTGCTGCCTCGTTGCTTTTTCCCTCCCTCTGATTACTCCTCTCATCTTATGTAAATCCTCTTAAGTCACATGTTATTGTTTATTGCAACTGTGAAGGTTAGGTGTTCCTAAGCCCTGTGCGCTGCCTTATCTCACCAGCGCACGCATCACAGTCTCTCCAATGTGTCTTGTTTTCCTAACACACTAATGGAGGAGAAAAGTTGTCTGGACTGATGCGGTGCCGACAACCAATCCACTGCAGTCAAAATGCTAATCTCTCCCAGTGGCTAACAACTCCTCATGAAAGAGAGGCAGTTGCATGCTCCAGGGATATCACAGTCTTATCTGAAGTCTGCTGTTTTGGGGGGATTTTTGTTGTTGTTGTTGTTGTTGTTGTTGTTGTTGAATACTAACTTCAAACTATTCTGACAGACACACATTTTTTTTTCTTTGACCAGTCAGTTGCCCCGCCTCTAAATGGTGATAATAAAATCATACCGTTTGAATTCTTGTGTTGGAGCGATTGTGGTCGCAGGGTCACTGAATGGCCAGCCAGCCATCTCCTCTTGACTGTATTTATAAGTCCAGGATTTCCCCCCACTGGAGCCGCAGAGTAATGCAATATACTGTATACTCTACTGTTCTTATTAGAGGCTGACATCTTTTTGGGATTCCCACGGGATTGGGACAGCTCAGGATTTCTTGTCTTACTCTGGCGCGGGCTTGGCAGGCACAGGACGGCTTTATTTGAGTGGGAGTGGGATGGGACAGGACTGGAGAAAACACTCCTGTGTCACCCTCTAGTTCCCATGGTCTCTGCGGTGGTTTCTGGCAGTAGGTAAACAGGGTAAAGGTCGTTGGATAGGCTATAGGTTATTGTCTTCCTCTCACTGTTCCTGGCATCCATACTGTGAAGAGTCAAGACGTACTACTTGGCAGTAGTGGAGGGAAAAGGACTGGTTCAGTGGAGGAGAATTCAAGAGACGATGGCTGAAGTTTGCTCATGCTCCACTTCTGAAGTGAAAGCTAAACATGTCACATGGTAGGTGTCCAGGTACAGTAACATGGTAGGCTGTCCAGGTAGTGCAGGTGTCCAGGTACAGTAACATGGTAGGCTGTCCAGGTAGTGCAGGTGTCCAGGTACAGTAACATGGTAGGCTGTCCAGGTAGTGCAGGTGTCCAGGTACAGTAACATGGTAGGTGTCCAGGTAGTGCAGGTGTCCAGGTACAGTAACATGGTAGGTGTCCAGGTACAGTAACATGGTAGGGTGTCCAGGTAGTGCAGGTGTCCAGGTAGTGCAGGTGTCCAGGTACAGTAACATGGTAGGTGTCCAGGTAGTGCAGGTGTCCAGGTACAGTAACATGGTAGGTGTCCAGGTAGTGCAGGTGTCCAGGTACAGTAACATGGTAGGTGTCCAGGTAGTGCAGGTGTCCAGGTACAGTAACATGGTAGGGTGTCCAGGTAGTGCAGGTGTCCAGGTACAGTAACATGGTAGGTGTCCAGGTAGTGCAGGTGTCCAGGTACAGTAACATGGTAGGTGTCCAGGTAGTGCAGGTGTCCAGGTACAGTAACATGGTAGGTGTCCAGGTAGTGCAGGTGTCCAGGTAGTGCAGCGGTAGATTCCGTGTCTACCAACATGAGGGTCGCAGGTTCGAGCTCCCGTGTTACCTCCGGCTTGCACGGGCGTCCATACAGGCACAATTGGCCTTGTCTGCGGGTGGGAAGCTGGATTAAGGGTATGTGTCCTGGTCGTTGCACTAGTGCCTCCTCTGGTCAGTCGGGGCGCCTGTTCAGGGGGGAGGGGAACTGGGGGGAACAGTGTGATCCTCCCACGTGCTACGTCCTGCCGGTGAAACGCCTTGCTGTCAGGTGAAAAGAAGTGGCTGGCGACTGCACATGTATCGGAGGAAGCATCTGCTAGTCTACAACTCTCCCCAGACTGCCCCAATGACTGGGACAGCAGGGGGAATTGGCCAAGTACAATTGGGGAGAAAATAGGAGAAAAACCTAAAAGCTTGGTAAGAAATAAAATGGATTTGAGTTTGACTACATCTCCTGTGTGTTGCTGCACTTCCCTGTGCCATCCTTCCAGTATAGAGAGAGCTGTACTGGTCAGGTCACATGACCAAGTGAACATCAGCATTCCTGAGTGTTCATAATTACTGTATACAGCAGCGTTTGACCAGTAAGGGACCAAACTGGGGTACACGTACCCCCTAGGGGTACGTGGAGGTGCTACAGGGGGTACTTAAGAGAAAGGAGAAAATTGAAAAATGTAACAATAAATCATGGAAATAAATGAAACATTAAAATGAATCTGCTCAGGAGGCACTAACTGCAACTCTTTCACTCCATTTCTTATTTTGTAATGTTATATTCTGCAAAAGGTGTCTTATCATTCATTCATTGCATCACATGCTATAGTTTTCTCTTGCAGTTTTCTAAGCAAAATGTTGTAATCAGGTAAAGGGGGTACTTGGGATTCAGAAATCAGGGAAAGGGGCTACTGAAGGCCAGAACGTTTGAGAACCACTGTGCTAAGGTATCTGGTTGATATTTGGACACACACACACACACACACACACACACACACACACACACACACACACACACACACACACACACACACACACACACACACACACACACACACACACACACACACACACACACAGAGAGAGAGAAAATGAGCTGGCTCAACTTGCCCCGTGCCAAATGGTCCACTTCACCTTCGGACGACAAAACTGTGTCACCCAGGGAAACCCAATACAGTAGTTTGGTCAAGATAATACAGTAGTTTATTTAATTGGATTACACCTTTGCTATACAGTAGCTTAGATCATCAGCCATTGGTGGGCCGCGAAGTTATTGCAAGTGGGCCGCCAAATCATTTGCAAAACATTACGATCTTAGTGCTCTTTTTTTTGTTTTGTTGTTGTGATGCTTTTAAATGTCCATTTTACTCTCTTCTTTTCTTTTCCTGTCAACCATTTTATGTGAAGCACTTTGAATTGCCTCTGTGTATGAAATGTGCTATACAAATAAACTTGACTTGACTTGACTTGACTAGTGGGGGGGGGGGTGGAATTATTATGAGAATGCATTTCTCCTTTGTTGAACAATACCATTATTTAATTGGTAATCAATTATTTGTTAATTAGCCTATTGCAGACAGCCCCTCACTTTTAGTTTCTGATTCACTGTGTGGTGCTGATGGACAGCTCCTTTTATTGTTCAAATAAAACATGCTCTGAGAAGGCATTATTTGGCCTCCATACTGTTTTGAGTCAGTTGTGTTTTTAGTCAGTTGTTTTTAGTCAGTTGTTTTTAGTCAGTTGTGGGTGGGCAGCGAACAATTTTGAGATTTTCAAGTGGGCCATGAGTCAGAAAAGGCTGGGAACCGCTGGCTTAGATGAATTGATGTGATATGAGATCACTATTTTGGGATTTTGATTTTCATTGCTGAATAAGTACAAGCTATTGTTCTATTTTGTATTTTATTTTGTTAATGGCCAAAGTTAACGTAAACAACATGATGTCTTGTCAAGATACAGTATTTCCACTGCAACAGGTTTAGCGTTCTGCCCAGGGGCAGAGCTATAGACTCTCAGCACAAAGCTGGTCTGCCCAGGGGCAGAGCTATAGACTCTCAGCACAAAGCTGGTCTGCCCAGGGGCAGAGCTATAGACTCTCAGCACAAAGCTGGTCTGCCCAGGGGCAGAGCTATAGACTCTCAGCACAAAGCCGGTCTGCCCAGGGGCAGAGCTATAGACTCTCAGCACAAAGCCGGTCTGCCCAGGGGCAGAGCTATAGACTCTCAGCACAAAGCCGGTCTGCCCAGGGGCAGAGCTATAGACTCTCAGCACAAAGCCAGTCTGCCCAGGGGCAGAGCTATAGACTCTCAGCACAAAGCCGGTCTGCCCAGGGGCAGAGCTATAGACTCTCAGCACAAAGCCAGTCTGCCCAGGGGCAGAGCTATAGACTCTCAGCACAAAGCCGGTCTGCCCAGGGGCAGAGCTATAGACTCTCAGCACAAAGCCGGTCTGCCCAGGGGCAGAGCTATAGACTCTCAGCACAAAGCCAGTCTGCCCAGGGGCAGAGCTATAGACTCTCAGCACAAAGCTGGTCTGCCCAGGGGCAGAGCTAGACTCTCAGCACAAAGCCGGTCTGCCCAGGGGCAGAGCTATAGACTCAGTGCTTCAAAGGTTTGAATCTTGGAACGAACATAATTTCTGATTTCCAAGAATCTGAGCCAGTCCGTACCGGGCAACTCAAACTTCCTTTTTAGTAGATCAAAGGATGCAAAATGACCATCTATGTATAGATCTTTGATGGAAGCCACACCCCTCTCACTCCAGGCATGGTAGCCTCCATCTGACCAAGGAGGCAAAAAAGAGTGATTGAAACAAATAGGAGCGTGGACGGAAACATTTGGTAGACTCAAATCTTTCCTAACTTGGTTTAGAATTCTGAGGGAGTTTCTCACAACAAAACCCAAATCCTTAAAAGTACCCGGCCTCTCTAGCTTAGAAAATAACATGGCTGGCAGAGAGGAGTTGGCAATAGAGCTGGCCTCCATTTTGAGCCACAGGGGGGCCCCAGGGGCTAAATTGCCAGGGGTGTCCTGCCACCAAAACATTAGAGCCCTAACTTTGGCAGCCCAGTAGTAGTGCCTAAACACTGGTAAGGGCAGCCTTCCTTCAGATTTAGGCTTTTGCAAATTAATTTTCAAAATTCTATGATTCTTATAATTCCAGATGTAAGACAGAATTATTGAGTCCAGTTCTTTGAAAAAAGCTGATGTAAGGAAGATGGGAAGGTTTTGACACAGATAGAGGAACCTGGGAAGTGAAACCATCTTAACTGAGTTTATACGGCCAATCATGGACAAAGGCAGAATTTTCCAGTTTTCTATACATTGTTTAAATATTAGAACAAAGTCACCAAAATTCAACTTAAATATTAGTTTACGATATCGGGGTATGGTCATTAAAAAAAAAGTGTAACCACTCCACACTCCAACAAACAAAAAATCTTTCATTTCGATCAGCTTCTTTGTGCATGACAAGTAGTTTTTCCAACAATTGTTTACAGACAGATTATGTCACTTATAATTCACTATATCACAATTCCAGTGCGTCAGAAGTTTACTAAGTTGACTGTGCCTTTAAACAGCTTGGAAAATTCCAGAAAGTGATGTCATGCTTTAGAAGCTTCTCATAGGCTAATTTACATTATTTGAGTCTATTGGAGGTGTACCTGTGGGGGATGGGGTTAGTGTTAGGGAAGAATGAAAAATGACTTGTGTCATGCACAAAGTAGATGTCCTTACCAACTTGCCAAACTATAGTTTGTTAACATGGAATCTGTGGAGTGGTTAAACTAATTAGTTGTAATGCCTTCAGACTAAGTGTATACTAAGTGTAAGTTCTGACTTCAACTGTATCCTATCCTATGCAATTCTATGCTATCCTATCCTATCCATGAACACAAATTGTCACTTAATGAGCTAAGCAAGCGAATGTATAAGAAAACAAACAGTGAAGGCAGAGCCACTTTGTCAGACAAGCTTGTTCTGAAGAACTAAAAAAGAAAACACGTGGCTAGTCTTGTTCAAATGTTTCAGCACCAAGGACAGCGCCTGGTTCATCACCACAGCCACACCACCTCACAGACAGTGGCAGGCTGTCACTGTCTGTGAGGTGGTGCTGAACACCGACAGGCCAGGTGCACTCTCAGTACCATGTCTCTCTTACACGGGAATAACATCAACATTAAATAGATACAGCGGTCTACAACACTAGGGCTGCACAATTCTGGATACATTGAATCTAGATTTTCTTGCTTAGAATTGAGATCATGATTCTCTCTCACGATTCAGTTTAGTTTTAGTTTAGACAGTTATTGAGAGTTGATTCGAGTTAAGTTGTGGACCAGTGATGTCATTTGTGCATGAATGACATCACTGGTCCACAATAACTAAACTCGCTTCAACTCGTATTGCCCACTAACTTGCACTGGTCACTTCAACAAGTAGCTGCTGTTGTGTGTGTGCGTGCGTGTGTGCGTGCGTGTGTGTGTGTCTGTGTGTGTGCGTGTGTGTGTGTGTGTGTGTGTGTGTGTGTGTGTGTGTGTGTGTGTGTGTGCCTGTGTGTGCGTGTGTGTCTGTGTGTGTGTGTCTGTGTGTGTCCTTTCTTATATTTTTAAATTACATTATCGCACTTTAAATGTGACACTTGCACTACGTTTTTGATCCTCTATTTATTTTTATTCTACCGTGGCCCTCGTGTAATCTGTTAATCTCAAATTGTTTTATCCCTTTAAGTAGTAGCCTTTTACATAGAATGTGTTTTTTTCTCACCTACTGTAAAGTTCCTTGTATTTACTTTAGTCCCGTCTGTCTAACTAAGTTGGCACTGCTTATTCTAGCGAGGTACAATTTTCGTCTTTGTTGTATGCAAGTATGACAAAAATGACAAATAAATTAATCTTGAATCTTGAATCTTGAATTAAACTCTCAATAACTGTCAAACTAAATTAATGTCTGCAAAACTGTTTTCTGATATACTACTGATTTGGTAATGATTAATGATACAAAGCTGCTTGAAAATCGGTGGAGTGTTCCTTTAAGCAAAACCATTTTTATTATACATTTGTATTGCACTCTTTGTACCTGGTACAGACAGAAACAACAAAAGATAGAGACCATCTTGCGATGGGATCTCACACCAGCTGTGATGCCCGTGACTTAAAACAAATGTTGGCCAGGGGCGTAAAGTGGGGGGCCAATGTGGGGGGGACCGGCCCTCTTGCTCGGATCACTTCAGTTCACTTTGATGTCAACTACACATCTGTAAAGTTTCACGACTCCATCTTGCACGGCTTTGAAGTTATCACGATTGCAATTATTTTTATTTTTTAACTATGTCCCTTCCCTCGCTGTTTGAAAGTGGCACTCTCCCCCTCGTTCCCTGAAAAACATTGTGGTAATGGCAAGATCTATGATTAAGCGACCGAGTAAACTTGTTCAATTAATAAACCTGTATGCCTCTTCAGTCGTCATTCTGGGACATGTAGCCTTCAACGGGAGAAAAATCTGGCAAAGCGAGACTGGTAACTGCTGGTGACATTTCTCTGTAGTAGAGTACGTTTATTTTAGCCATTAGCCTTTATGCATGGTTTGTCCTAAGGGGCATCCCATAGCCCAGTAGTTTCCCTGTGTGTTTAAAAAAGGTGTTGTAGTTTCTGTCACCCTCTAGCGCCCGGAAAATCGGAAATCACGTATAGAGAGGCAAAGTGAACGTCACTTCCTACTTTCCCCCCTGTACCAAGCGCTGAAAAAATATGAATGGCGGTGAACGGAGAATAACGTTGCTTTTTTTATCCCATTTGAATTGTGCCACGGGGTGCCAACGTTAATTTTGTCAATTTAAAACATAACTTTGCATGTCAAGAAAGTCGCAGTTTATCGCCAAACTGTTGGACTATAACTTATAAATCAGAAAGACTACATACACTGTCGCCTAAGTGACGTCACTTTCTCGACCGGCAAAGCTGAAGACCGGCGACATGCTATGAGCTTACACGAGCTATGTAGTTTTTATACTAAATTAACCCCTACGTTTCAGTTTGAGCATGCACTGTTTACAATTGTGCATTTATTTTCTGTTCAAGATATATTTTGTAGATTTTTATTTTGTTACCTCCTGTCTACATTGCACTTCTATTGAATTGAAAATAAATCTAAAATTCAAGATCACAAAGTACATTTATTTGCATTCATTTGATTCCCAATCACGACACACTGGTAAGAATTATTAATATCGAATTAAAAATGCTTTGAAATGCAAAATAATGGCATTTTAAACATGCGATACAAAGATACGATTAATCGCGTTTAAGAAAATGTATCGTTTGACAGCCCTAGCTCATTATATATATATACACATATATACACACACACACACACACATATATTAGGGATGCACCGATCGATCGGCACGTGACCGGAAATGGCCGATTTTCAGCTGATCGGCCTCGACCGGTGATCGGCGCCGGTCAGTCCACATAGCCGATTCTGTGTGCCGGTCGGCTTTCCCCTTTTTTTGTTTGGTCAATTACCTGCAGCTGCATGATGCACGCATTCACGTGACGTGCGCGCACCCCAAACAGCCAAAAGGAAGCACGCCAGCATGTCCTCCTCATTGTGGAAATTGTACAGTTTGTCACACATGCAAGTCGAAAATAAGCCACGGAGGGGCAGGGTACGTTGCCGAGTACCGCTCGGGTGGAGTCCACTCCAGTCTGAGCGGTTCGCTTCACCTCACCGGCCCCTCTCTCTCCCCGGCCACAGCGCAACACAGCCGGTTAAAGTAAAGTTAAAGTAAAGTAAAAAAAAAAAAGCTAGGGCTTTCAAACGATAAATTACTACCTTGCAGCATCTGTAATAGAGACAGTCGGCATATGTGGGAACGCCCACAAAATGTTACTACGGCTGGCGCGCGAGTGGGGTAAAACCGCCCATATACCTCATTGGGCTGACTCACCAAAGGACGGTGCTGCGGCTCTAAACTACAGGTTTGGGGATAAAGAGCAGGTACATAGACGTCTGTTCAGATGTGCGTTCACTGCGGGGGTTAAATCCCTGATCGTGTCTGCCTGGGCTGGGCTAGCAGCTAAATACTAACTTTGCTGAATGGTTAGAACGGGAGGATTTACCCCACCCTGACCACGCCCCCGGCCAGCTAAGCCAGCGTCTATGATGAGACATCGTCATAGTGCTTAATGTGACATCTTACACATGGCTTTGAATGTTAATTTAAAATTAGATATTCCTTTAAATATGGCTCAAAAACATCCAAACGGCCCAAAAATTTCTATCTTTTTTTGTGGCGTCGCCCGCAGCAGGGGGGGGGGGGTCCTTAGAAAATGAATAGCCCATGGTACTATTAATCCGGCCCTGCCCACAATGTCCCACACGAGTATAATCTTTGTCCGTTGTCATATGCTACTATAACATTCAGTGTTTCCTATACAGTTATCTATTTGTGGAGGTACACCACAATAGATTTTGAGCACCACAAATAGATTTTGACTGCCACATATTAATTTCAAATAGTTGACTGCAAACACCTGCTTTAGGAGCCCACTAGATGGCGCTCTGAGGCCCACCAGTGGGCCACGGTTCAGTGGTTGAGAAACACTATCATGCAGATAGAATAATAAGAAGACGACTATTTTTTCATCATTGTAAAGCCACAGCATAGTGAAGAGGATATTAATGTGATGTGTGGTTCTTCATAGATCTACTAGCCTCTTCATTTTGCTGTCAGAGTGCACCAGATTAATGCATTTTACTTTACGATGTACAAAATGTCTTTGTCCAGGGGACCCGGCAGGGGGCAACTATTTTCATCCTGGTGGTGCTACCCCTGTTTTGAAAGCCTAGAATCCCCTGTGCTGATAGGCTATCAGTCTACTGCCTATTGGGGGGAGGGTGGGTAATAAAAATGGGGAGACCAGCTCCCTCACAGACCCCTGCTGGATTGGAAGACGGCGGTGTACCAGTGAAAACCACTGTATTTTACCTTCTTCCCATGTCTTGAATATAGGCTACTGTATCTGTATTCATTGCTTTGCCTGAGTTTTCCCTAAATGTGCTACAATATGCATACAATTTTACTTTAGCGTACAGGCTAACGTTACTTTAGCTAGGCTACTTACAGCATTGTCCAGCAGGTGGGCGGGCCGTGTCCAGTCATTCTGGGGTCCTGTAGTGAGCAGGTAAGTCCTGTAGTCTTGCTGCAACTTGTTGTCTCTGCTGTCACTGTAGCCAGGTGACCTTGTAGGTGAACTTTGTCTCTGTGCCAGTCAGATGCGTTTGGAAAGTTTCTGTGAGGACACACTGCGTAGAGAAACTTGCTGAAAGGGCCGTCTGCTGTCAAGGAATAGTTACTGTTCATTTTGCACAAACGTCTACTCTAAAGTAGCCTATATTTCATTTCAAACTACGTTCGGTGCGGTCCACATGGCGGAACCGAGCAGGATCCTGATAAAAGGTGGTAAAGTTGTGAATGAGGACTGCTCCGTGATCAGCGACGTCTACATTGAAGATGGGAAAATTATTGAAGTTGGATTAAATCTTCAGATCCCGGCGGGAGTACGAGTCATCGATGCCACCGATAAACTGGTGATACCGGGCGGCATTGACACGCACACCCACATGGAGCTGGCGTTCATGGGCACCAAGGCGGTGGATGACTTCCATATTGGGACTAAGGTGAAAATAATATGAGAGAAAGATGCTGTTTCCTGCTGGTGCGTCAAAACGGTCATCACAGACAGAACAGCACCGGAATTTAGGCGATTTCGCTACCAAAATAAAAGTGCTTGATTTGATTGCCAATATTTTGCTGCTATTCAATACATTTGTATTTGGTCATTCTATAATAATAATAATAAAAAGTAGGCTATTTAATGTGTCCCCCGGAAGGTTCTTCTTGTGGGGAAGTCTCAGCATAACAATATACCTAAAGTTTAGCTCCATTGAAACTAGTCAGCAGCAGCAGCAGCAGCATCATCATCATGTAAGATACATGTGGATCCAATCAAAAATATTGCATCAGTTCAGATTAAGGTTTTCATACGGTAGCCTAGACAACCATTATGATTGTATCTGTATGGTAAATATGTAACCTATGCATGATCTCGGAACAAACATACATTTTGATTTGAGTCTAGAATTAAATTATTTTAAATTTGTTAACCAATAAAGTCCAGAATTAAGCAAGCATCAATATTATGTCAGCTACTCAGCTTCTCTTTATACAGTCTAGGTTCTACCTTCTCTCTGTCTGTCTGTCTCTCTCCCTCTCTCTCCCATCTCCCCTTTTCCACCAGTTTTATTTTGCTGGTTTTGACCGGAAACATTATTTTTCATTCTGCCTGATCTGACGCAGGTAAAATAGTGGCAAGTCGGCTTTCAGGGTTTGGCAATTCAAGTTTAAGGAAAGAACTGTCATGTTCCCTTCAGAGTTAACCTTCAGACACTGTAAGCATTCAAAATTACCCCCCCCCCCCCCCCCCCCGGTCATTTTGTGTCACCCTGAGAAAATGCCACAACAAAGACTCAACTATTATCTACTATTATAACTTATTATCTTAGCTGTTTAATCAGTTAAGATGTGTGTCCCTCTGTCATTTAGCTAGCTGTGATCCCTCCTTATCATCTGAACTTTGACATGTCTTTGTATTTGGCCTACAAGCTCCAATATTTTATCATATTTTTTCCAACATTAAGTGATGCTAATGTAATGTAGCTTTTAGTCTTTCCTGTAAGCTTTTGCAGACAATACTGTATTAATCAGATTAACTATTTATCCTAAATAAATCAATTATCTCTAGAGTTATTTGATCATTATTTGCATCACTTTAACCCCTGGTGTTGTAGCTTTGACACAAGTTAATGTACAACTCCCGTGTGTGTGTGTGTGTGTGTGTGTGTGTGTGTGTGTGTGTGTGTGTGTGTGTGTGTGTGTGTGTGTGTGTGTGTGTGTGTGTGTGTGTGTGTGTGTGTGTGTGTGTGTGTGTGTGTGTGTGTGTGTGTGTCTCCAGGCTGCTCTGGCAGGAGGGACCACAATGATCATGGACTTTGTCATCCCCCAAAAGGGCACGTCTCTCCTGGAGGCGTACGACCGCTGGCGTAACACCGCCGACTCCAAAGTCTGCTGCGACTACTCACTGCATGTGGCCGTGACTTGGTGGAGCGAGAAGGTGAACAAGCAGATCATCAACACATGATAGCAGGATCTTGACAAAATGTTCAATTTAAGTATATTTGAAATTCATTGCAAATAAATCAGAAGGAAGGATTTACAGAACTTACACACATAATGTGAAAAACAACAGAACTGCAAGACAAGGATTTGCATCAGGCTGTACAGTGTAGCCACACATTTCCTCAGAGATTTTGGAAGACATGGTCAAGTGCTACAAGCTCTTTCTTCATGTGCTTGTACACTAGGGGTGTGCCATATCGTATCGTTATCAATATACAGTATCGTTACAATTCATATTCAATCGTCAAAAATTCCTATTGTGATAATGGCAATATTCTGACTTGTTGATTGAATGGTTTCACACTGTTACACTGCTAGCGGTATGACGTACCCACAGCAGCAACAAGCATAACACTATGACACTATTTTGTTGCAATTGTATGTTCTTGAAATTAATAATAAAATATCTTTCAGTATTTTGTCATAATTGTCAACAATATCGTTATCGCCGAAATTCCCTGAAATATTGTGATATTATTTTAGGGCCATATCGCCCACCCCTACACTTTGCGAGTAATTCTGCTGACCCTGCTATTTCCAGGTGAAGAAAGAGATGGAGACGTTGACCACAGAGAAAGGAGTCAACTCCTTCAAGATGTTCATGGCCTATAAGGACGTGTTCATGCTGCAGGACCACGAGCTGTACGCTGCCTTCTCCCAGTGTAAGGAGATCGGAGCTATAGCCCAGGTGCACGCTGAGAATGGAGACCTTATTGCAGAGGTTGGTGTGAGCAAACATACTAACCCATTCGCTCTGCAAAACCTTGACTTCAGCTGTCAGCTAGTGTGAAATATGGACTCTGGTAACTGGTAGCTGGCAATGAGTCAATCGTATGTAGAAGCTGACATTTTATCTCCAGTTCTATGCATGCACCGTGACTTCTGCTATTAGTGTAAGCCACTGACATATTGTTTCTGCATAAGCGCCTTTTCTTACAATGCAAACTTATTAGTGTCAAGGAGTGTAAATAATAGCCCGACAAGCACCACTTTTTCACAGTCAACTGTGTCAGTGTCGGTCTAGTAAGGAGGAGTTTGATCTCTCATTTTCCATTCCACTATGATGAATTGGTATAACTTGAAGCTGGTGTCCACTCCTCTCAGCATGAAGAGCGACAAACTGCTGTGATGCTCAAATCAGAACAAAATCAATCTCAATTTAACCCAACACTGACTGTACAGTGTACTGTCACACACACACGCACACACACACACACACTCTCTCTCTCTCTCTCTCCCTCTCTCTCACACACAAACACACACACACACACACACACACACACACACACACACACACACACACACACACACACACACACATCCCTGCTGTGTTACTGTTGCTACCTAGCTTTAACTACCTACTTCTCCCCTCTATAGCATGTTATTGTTGCTACCTAGCTTTAACTACCTACTTCTCCCCTCTATAGCATGTGTTACTGTTGCTACCTAGCTTTAACTACCTACTTCTCCCCTCTATAGCATGTGTTACTGTTGCTACCTAGCTTTAACTACCTACTTCTCCCCTCTATAGCATGTTACTGTTGCTACCTAGCTTTAACTACCTACTTCTCCCCTCTATAGCATGTTACTGTTGCTACCTAGCTTTAACTACCTACTTCTCCCCTCTATAGCATGTTACTGTTGCTACCTAGCTTTAACTACCTACTTCTCCCCTCTATAGCATGTTACTGTTGCTACCTAGCTTTAACTACCTACCGTAAATTCCGGACTATAAGCCGCGGCTTTTTTCCCGTTTTTTGGCCCCTGCGGCTTATATAACGGTGCGGCTTATCTATGGATTTTTTCAGAAAAAAAAAAAAAAATACAAATAAAATCTCTCTTTTTTAGCACTCTTTCTAACTATAAATCCACTTCTGTTTTAATTTCCTCTCTTGCCCTCTTTTCACCACACCGCGGACACTGTGTGCACTGTAAAAATAAACAACGGTGGTGTTGTGTTATGTTGTTTTGTTGAAATGTTACGGTAATACGGTAAATGGGAGCTTCCTCAAACAGCCATCTCTTTCCCGACAATCCCCTCTGTGCGTGACCACTTACATATGGTAATTACGGTAAGCAAACGGCCACTCGGGCAACAACTCCCTCCCCCGACTACCAGGAGAAAATCACAAACTTCGGCGAATTCACACAAAGGAAGATCAAGGAATATTCACAACAAGACGAGCAGTAGAAGCAACACTCTCACTTACCATGGGGAAGGTACGCAGAAATTCACACGACGCAGCTTTCAAGTTGAAAGCAGTCAATCTCGCATTAAAAGAGGGAAACAGAGCAGCCGCGCGTAACCTGGGCATCGATGAGTCAATGGTGAGGCGTTGGACGGTGCAGCAGGAGGAACGGTCTCAGTGCAAGAAGACCAAAAAGTCCTTCAGAGGTCATAAAAGCAGATGGCCCGAACTTGAAGATTCCCTTGAAGATTGGGTGTTGACCCAGAGAGCAGACGGCCGAGGCGTTTCCACGGTGCAGATCCGACTGAAGGCCAAAACAGTCGCCACCGAAATGAAAATTGAACATTTCATAGGTGGCCCATCTTGGTGCTTCCGATTCATGAGACGAAAGGGACTGTCCGTCCGGGCAAGAACTACTGAACAACTCCCTCCCGACTACCAGGAGAAAATCACAAACTTCGGCGAATTCACACAAAGGAAGATCACGGAATATTATAGGAGTGTGAAAACATCCACAATCACCAACGGGTTCCAAAACGCTGGACTGCTGCGGGATGAAGAGGATGACGCCGCCACAGCTGGCGCTGAGGGCCGTCAGAGGCTTCAGAGGCTGTTCGATGCCGACAGTGACGAAGAGGAGTTCGTTGGTTTTGAGTGACAATGAAGGAGAGAGGAGAGTGGTTGACGAAGCCACCCTGAACCTGTTCGTTTCCGACACTGAAGATGAGGACTTTGGTGGTTTCAGTACGCAGGAAGAAGAGGAAGACGAGGATTAGTGACTTGACTTCTCTGGTTACAGCCGTTTGCTGCACATATAGCCTATTGTTGTGTGATTTTGTCTGGGGATTAGTGACCTGACTTTTGTTTTGTTTTGTTGAAATGTTAATAAATGGGAGCTTCCCCAAACAGCCATCTCTTTCCCGACATTCCTCTCTGTGCACGAACCCTTTCATATGGTAATTAAACATCAAAACACCCGCGGCTTATAGACCGGTGCGGCTTATATAAGAAAAAAATAGTCAATTTTGGTCCCGCGGCTTATATACCGGTGCGCCTTATAGTCCGGAATTTACGGTACTTCTCCCCTCTATAGTATGTTACTGTTGCTACCTAGCTTTAAAGGAACACTCCGCCCATTTTCAACCAGCTTTGTATCATTAGAACATCAGTAGTATATCAGAAAACTGTAAAGGGTTTTGAAGTCTGTCATTTAATTTGACAGTTATTGAGTGTTAAAGTGTGGACCAGTGACATCACTGGTCCACACTAACTCAAATTAATAACTCATTAACTCAAATCAACTCTCAATAACTGTCAAACTAGATGAATGATGAATAGTTTGACAGTTATTGAGAGTTGATTTGAGTTAATGAGTTATTAATTTGAGTTAGTGTGGACCAGTGATGTCACTGGTCCACACTTTAACACTCAATAACTGTCAAATTAAATGACAGACTTCAAAACCCTTTACAGTTTTCTGATATACTACTGATGTTCTAATGATACAAAGCTGGTTGAAAATGGGCGGAGTGTTCCTTTAACTACCTACTTCTCCCCTGTATAGTATGTTACTGTTGCTACCTGGCTTTAACTACCTACTTCTCCCCTCTATAGCATGTTACTGTTGCTACCTAGCTTTAACTACCTACTTCTCCCCTCTATAGCATGTTACTATTGCTACCTAGCTTTAACTACCTACTTCTCCCCTCTATAGTATGTTACTGTTGCTACCTAGCTTTAACTACCTACTTCTCCCCTCTATAGCATGTGTTACTGTTGCTACCTAGCTTTAACTACATACTTTCTCCCCTCTATAGCATGTTACTGTTGCTACCTAGCTTTAACTACCTACTTCTCCCTTCTATAGCATGTTACTGTTGCTACCTAGCTTTAACTACCTACTTCTCCCCTCTATAGCATGTTATTGTTGCTACCTAGCTTTAACTACCTACTTCTCCCCTCTATAGCATGTTACTGTTGCTACCTAGCTTTAACTACCTACTTCTCCCCTCTATAGCATGTTACTGTTGCTACCTAGCTTTAACTACCTACTTCTCCCCTCTATAGTATGTTACTGTTGCTACCTAGCTTTAACTACCTACTTCTCCCCTCTATAGCATGTTACTGTTGCTAACTAGCTTTAACTACCTACTTCTTCCCTCTATAGCATGTTACTGTTGCTAACTAGCTTTAACTACATACTTATCCCCTCTATAGCATGTTACTGTTGCTAGCTGGCTTTAACTACCTACTTCTCCCCTCTATAGCATGTGTTACTGTTGCTACCTAGCTTTAACTACCTACTTCTCCCCTCTATAGCATGTTACTGTTGCTGTAACCTAGCTTTAACTACCTACTTCCCCCCTCTATAGCATGTTACTGTTGCTACCTAGCTTTAACTACCTACTTCTCCCCTCTATAGCATGTTACTGTTGCTGTAACCTAGCTTTAACTACCTACTTCTCCCCTCTATAGCATTACTGTTGCTACCTAGCTTTAACTACCTACTTCTCCCCTCTATAGCATGTTACTGTTGCTACCTAGCTTTAACTACCTACTTCTCCCCTCTATAGCATGTGTTACTGTTGCTACCTAGCTTTAACTACCTACCTCTCCCCTCTATATCATGTGTTACTGTTGCTACCTAGCTTTAACTACCTACTTCTCCCCTCTATAGCATGTTACTGTTGCTGTAACCTAGCTTTAACTACCTACTTCTCCCCTCTATAGCATGTTACTGTTGCTACCTAGCTTTAACTACCTACTTCTCCCCTCTATATCATGTGTTACTGTTGCTACCTAGCTTTAACTACCTACTTATCCCCTCTATATCATGTGTTACTGTTGCTACCTAGCTTTAACTACCTACTTCTGCCCTCTATAGCATGCTACTGTTGCTAACTAGTAGGGTAAGGGGAGTGAAGGCAAGGCATGTAGCTATATATTAGCTTTAACTACATAATTTGCAGCGGTGTAGCCTACCATATCTTTGAGTTAAACTGAATATAGTGATTTAAGGAGTCTCTTATAGACACACAGCCATTAGTCCTGTAACTTCTTGAATGCATGCACTGTTTAACAGAGGCAAATGCAGGCAGGAGTCACAGATTAGAGAAGACAGACCAGCAGAGTTCAGATGAATCAATGTGTACAAATTAATAAAGCAAAAATAAGTGTTTTCCTGGTTTGCTAGAAATATTGTTGATGCCATCAAAAGTGATGCACATCTGCTAACTGCATCCTTGTGATAAGGAGCAATGTCAGAGCCTTGTGGTTATCTGAAATGACCAACACCCTTCCAGGTTAGGTGATGTTCCTTACTCCCTGAAGTCAAGCAGTACAAGTTAAGTGACAATGTGCAAATACTACTGGCCCATTTTTGAGCAAACTAAATATGCCAGAGTCTTACATGTCACTGTTTATAACACTGGGTGTTTATCCTTTGCTGAATGGGCCACTTAAAAAAAGATGGGGGACATAAATTAAGAGTATAGACCCCTTATACGACTACGTCACACTGACATCACGCAGCGTCGATGCGCAAGACGGAGGCAGAAAGACAGACTCCGCGCAGCCCTGGCAAGTAGTTTTCCAGTGGCTGGAAAACTATTCGAGCTAGACATGTCTTCGTGTTGTACAGTGGGATGCCAGAATCGGAAAGCTATTGTAGCAGAGTATTCGGGTCCGCCTATTCACACTTGGTTAATAAAATAATAAACAATAGAGCCAGGCTGTAACGTTATAACAAGCTTCTCCCCACATATCCTGTTCTACGGCAACTCGAGGGAACATACACAGCCTCGCACACACGCAATAGAACACAACACAACACTGAACAGTCTGTTACACTATCAACAAAGCAAGGACTAAAGTTTTACCGAATCCCGTCAACTCATACTGCTTTTAATGCTAACTATTTTGGTTGCAAGCCGAAAGAGGAAATCGTTAAAACTGCCCGACTTTGCAGTGCTCGCTCATTTCATATCAGGTAAGCTGTAGCTGTAGGCTGCTAGTAACAGCCACATCGCTCGGTTAGTTAACAACCAAGTAACGTTAAATAATGTCATTATTGAGTTGAACTGATTGGAACAAGGACATCATTAAAAATGCCCGACTTTGTAGTGCTCATTTCATAATCAGGTAAGCTGCCTGCCTGCAGCCTGTAGCTGTAGGCTGCTCAGCCACATCGCTCGGTTAGTTAACGACCAAGTAACGTTACATAATGTCATTATTGAGTTGTGTGCATTATCAACATAACAATATATCTTTGCAAGTTACAGAATAATTATCTACGCTATCCCCAGTTATAAAGGAATGCACAATACGTATTGCTGGCCACTAGGCTTGGCCAATTGACAGCGCCAGTGCGTATGGGTCTGTAAGACATATCCCATTAACCAACGTTAATTTCGATGCATAACATTGCTTATCACTAGGCGATAAGCTGTTGTAGTAAGCCGAGAACTGCATTTTAAAACTAAAATCTAACTGTGTGTCGCAGATGAGCACAGAGCAGTCCTGACAGCGGGGCTTTTACACAGTTCTCTGTGTCTGTCAATGCTGGGCTCACGGCTTTTTGCCTACACGATGCGCGCGCAGCTCCAATGTTGACAGCTGTATAAGGGGTCTATACATGTACCCACTTCTCCAGGCCACTGCCCCACTGGTATCAGGTATCGTTGTTCTTATGGCCCAGTCAGGTCATTCATGATGTTGCAGGCTCCCTGTGTGTAAACACACCACAGCCCAGGATCAATGATGGTGAATGTTTAAACCTGATGGCAGCTGAGTCAAAGCAAGTCAAGCTGCTCATAGAAGGGGATGAGGGCATTTCCCTCTGGTTTCACATTTGGTTTGGAAAGTGTTCCCTTTCCACATTAAGCATTGAATTGTTTTCCTCTTGTAGAAGTCGAAGACTTTTTCCTCTCAAACTCATTAATGTAGGAGCACGTACAGTAGTCTGACCAAGTGAGCTTTGACCTACAGTACAGAGGGATGTTCATTCATTGAGAAGTTGGTGTTGGTAGTCGACTCACCAACCTGCTAAATGTGTTGTTGTACAATTAAGAGCATTTCAAGGAGGGGGAATCCATAATCAAGTTTTATGTGTTTTTTTTATGGAGCCAATTTCTTTGTTCTATTTTGCAACTTTTACTCATAATGAAAAATCAAGTAATTTCATTGTGTGGTCTTTATTGTTCTGTCCTGCTTGGAATTAAATCTTTACATCTCTTTTCAGGTTAACCTACTCTAACTGCAATAGAAGAATAGAGTATAACAGTAAAATTACCAGAAAATTAACATTTTCAATATTGATACATTTAAAAATATGTGCCCGCGTGCATGTTCCCTGTTGGTTCAGTGTTCACTGCCTATGAAAATGTGTCTACAATTTCAGACAAAGAATTTAGAATATTGTATTTTGATCAAATAAATGATCTGTTATACTGTAATCTGTTTGTTTTCCAATAAATGTACTTTCCTTTTTAATCTCTCTCATTTATGTTCTTTTTTAAGTCATGGCAACAATTCACCACTAGGGAGTAGCAAATGCTAAAAAAGCCAAATTCATGTGGCTCTCTTGTGGCAGGGAACATGAACTACTGAGAAGTCACTGAAGGGTCTACCAGCCTGGCTGTAGACATCTGTGAAAATGCTTTGTAGCGCTGCTCTGAGTCAATTGACATTCTCACTTATTCTTTGCATTCTTTGTTCTTTTTAGCTTTGACCAGCAGCTCTATAAGACACTCTGTTGGTCAGTTGGTCCACAAAAAGTTCACCACCCTTTGCAGGCACAGTTTTCACCCTAGGAGGCTGAAATTTGGCACGGAGGTCAAGTGTGTGTGTGTGTGTGTGTGTGTGTGTGTGTGTGTGTGTGTGTGTGTGTGTGTGTGTGTGTGTGTGTGTGTGTGTGTGTGTGTGTGTGTGTGTGTGTGTTTGTGTGTTCATGCCAATTGGCTAAAAGGGTGGCAGTGGGGGGGGGGTTTCGAAATGCAGCATGACAGGGTGGGCTGAAATTTGAAATGGAGGTCAAGTGTGTGTGTGTGTTTATGTATGTGTGTGAAGGCTAAAAGGGATAGGGACAGATTTTGAAATGCATATGCATATGTGGTCCCAGCTTGTTTCTTTCTGCCCCAATAAGGGGCAATAAGAGATGGGATTATGCTTATTACTTTTACAAAAATACTTCCTTCTCTGCTCAGACAGAAATGTTATTATTCTTTTCTTCTTTCTCCTATAACCCCCCCCCCCCCCCCCCCCCTCGGCAGGGGGCTAAGAAGATGCTGTCCCTGGGCATCACGGGGCCAGAGGGCCACGAGCTGTGCCGGCCAGAGGAGGTGGAGGCGGAGGCCACCCAGCGAGCCATCACCATCGCCCACGCCGTCAACTGCCCACTCTATGTGGTCCATGTCATGAGCAAGTCTGCCGCCAAGGTGGTGTCCAACGCACGCAGAGACGGTGAGTGGGCCGGCCGCTGCCACCTGCTGTTTGGATGGGGCGAGGATGTGGAATGATGGGGTTTGTGGTTACATGTGTATCTGATTTGGTGGATGTGTGTGGTAGGATTCAACATGTACATACATACTATGCTATATAGTATGGGTTTATGGGTACTGGTTTTGTGTGGATATTCATAGTGTGTAATGGATAATGACATGCATAAATATAGGCCTTACTTTTTTCCATTCTAAACAAACTTAATTCAGCTAAATATGTTTTTTTGCATCCCTCTACAGGGCGTGTGGTGTTCGGGGAGCCCATTGCAGCCGGGCTGGGCACTGACGGTACGCACTACTGGCACAAAGACTGGGCCCACGCTGCCCGCTTCGTCATGGGTCCTCCCCTCAGACCGGACCCCAGCACCCCTGGGTACCTCATGGACCTGCTGGCCAAGTACGTGGAGCTGATAAAGAGTTAAAGAGATTTAGACAGAATTTGTGATACTTTATTTCACTGTTTTCAACTGTCTTGAGGAGAGAGTTAATATGTTCATCCACAAGATTCTTGTATCTTTTAATTTTGTGCTAATTGCTGTGGTGTTTCAGCACTGCATTTCCCAGAGATCACCTGTTTCTCTTTTATTCCAAACACACTGCTGCTGTTGCTGCTGCTACAAACATAAAACGCATCACTTCCTGTATGCCAGAGGATTCATCCCAGGACTTTCAGACACCGAGTTTAGAACAGCAAATGCATATATATAGATATATAGATATTTTATAGTTTGAATCATTGTTATCAATTGGCAATGAAAAAAAGAAGGATTTATTTATATGAAAATGTTCATTTAGTTTGCCCTGCTGCTTCTGAAATGGAACAGTATGCAGGATTGCTTGTGGCAAAAGTTACAAAATAAATGTATATGTTTTTAAGCAGTGTGTTTTTGTGACAGTATTCACCTTATGTAGCCCCGCCCACTTGACCCAGTTGTGTTATGACTTCCTGTTCAAAACACCATCTGTTTTACCTGCTCACTAGTACTGTACTGTCACAGGAAGTGTAAACACAATAGGAAGTAACTGGCTGACCCCTGTGTTGGAACCATTGATAGTTGGAACATAAGGTGAATAGACTGGAAAGCGACAGGAATGAGAGCTGTGAGAAATGTTGACTTGGATTTAAACACATGGTTTGCTTATGTAAACTACAGTAAGTCTCGAGGATGACGTATCTTATGGCATTAATATTGTTTTTTTTTGTCTTGTTCATATTCATTCCAGCATCCACACCATCACTCAAACAGTTTGTGCATTTATATATTCACCATTCATTCAATCTGTTTTGCTAGTGATGATCTCAGTGTGACGGGGACGGACAACTGCACCTTCTCCGTGTGCCAGAAGGCTCTTGGCAAGGACGACTTTACAAAGATCCCCAACGGAGTGAACGGTGTGGAGGACAGGATGTCTGTCATCTGGGAGAAGGGGGTGGTACGTCCTCCTGATACATCTGTTTTACATTGTTGCATTGTTCAACGTAAAGAAGTGGAGAGAAGACTTATCACCTGCAGCACCTATTGTTTACAGTGTCACTTAGTTATTTCCAGTGATGTTATAAATAAAAAGGATCAATCATCAGGAGTCTGTCATCATCATGCGGCAAACAACCACTAATATAAACACAAACTGATCTAATTTAATAGTTTTCCTTTGTCATTCGTCATTCTTGAATTCGAAGTACAGGACATTTGCAATCTCTATTTTCTGGAAAGGCAATAAGTTGTCTATTAGTGAGTTTTCAAAGTGCAGGCATGGCGTTTTCTTCCCTATTGTGAGCTGGGTATTTCAGCCCAACAAACCCAAGGCCACCAGAAAGATTGACTGTGTGCAGTGGTGCTTACAAATCGCACCTTATGATATTTTGACAGAAAGGAGTTGCTTGCTGCACAGTTAAGCATTGACCTTTTGTCTGCTAATTCTCTACAATGCTGTCATTCACTGTGGCCCCATACTGAACTCATGTGTTTGTGCATTTCCTCTCCTCAGCATAGTGGCAAAATGGACGAAAATCGATTTGTAGCTGTCACCAGCAGCAACGCAGCAAAAATCTTCAACTTCTACCCACAGAAAGGCCGTATCGCCAAGGACTCTGATGCTGATGTGGTTATATGGGACCCCAAGCTGACAAGGTGAGAGCCCTCTTCTGGCCACTGCAGCACTGTGAGAGAAAGCCATCGGAATAGATCAATATAACAATATAATAATATACTGTGCTGTATATCAACGCTTACCTACATTTGCACATTAAAGCAGAACAGAATTTCCATAATGAATCACATTCACGAGAATTTGTGAAAATTAGCATTGAAGTGAGTAATCTCTCTTATCAGTGTGCGGTTATTTGCAGGAAGGATTTGAACTTCCTTACATAATAAGCTATGGCGTTTTGTGCGCAAAATCGCAGCGGGACAATGCTGACGGGGCACGGTGACGTTCCCCAGAATGACGAATGATTCACGTGGAGGTAAACCTGCTTTCATCGCACGGAAGAACGACCTGAAGAGGCTATTCTCAGTTCAGAACAGCTTGTGTATCAAATTGATTATGTCATTGTTTCTTTGTTTTCTTATTTCAATGAAATCCATAAAACCTATTTACACACACACACACACACACACACACACACACACACACACACACACACACACACACACACAGACACACACACACACACACACACACACACACACACACAAACAGACATACATTGTGTCCTGAGTACACACACACACACACACACACACACACACACACACACACACACACACACACACGCACACACACACACACACACACACACACACACACACACACACACTGTTTGCCTTCCAGCAGCTAGTGTACTGTAGCAAAGCCAGGCTTATATAATAATGATAATAATGATAATAATAATAATAATAATAAAGGTAATAACAATAATAATAATTCATTGGATTTATATAGCGCCTTTCTAGATACTCAAAGCGCTTCACATATCAAGGGAGGGAGGGGGAGGGAACTCAACTCATCCACCACCGATGTGCAGCACCCGCCTGGGTGATGTGTAGCACCCACCTGGGTGATGCACGGCAGCCAGTTTGTGCCAGAACGCTCACCACACATCAGCTCTCATGGTGGAGAGTTGAGGACTGAATGTGCCAATTACTGTAAGTAATGAGGGATGATTAGGTGGCCATGATTGAAGGAAGGCCTGTTTGGGAATTTTGCCAGGACACTGGGGTTACACCCTACTCTTGCGAAGAGTGGCGATCGGATCAAGATTCAAGATTCAATAGTTTATGTCCATATCAAAGAATTGATTGGAATTTGTCTTGGAGTGTGCTCATAACAGACAAACAGAAACATCCACAATGACAACAACCACGCATTCACAGGGCAATATGACTGCACATATATGAAATATATATATAAAAAGAAACAGTAAAAACAACAGTAAAGTGCAGACAGTGTGTCATACAGTAAACATTCATGACAGAGCAAAAAAAGAGAACTCTGCAGAAGGACAAAGTGCATTAAAAGGTGTCGGTGCATTAAAACAAAGACCCTGCTAGGGGTCATAGTTAGATTGGGGTCGTGAGCTGAACAGCTGAGGAGGAGTTAAGGGCTGCTTCAGGGTACGTGCTGTTACGCAGACGAGTGGTTCTGCTCTTGATACTGCGCAACCTTTTCCTTGAAGGAAGGGGGGGCAAAAAGAGCATGAGCTGGGTGGGAGGGGTCCTTAATTATCTTCAGCCCCAGCTTTAATGACCACAGAGAGTCAGGACCTCGGTTTAACGTCTCAACCGAAGCACGGTGCTCACTCATAGGACAGAGTCCCTGTCTCTGCCCTGGGGCATTGGGGAGATTATTCATCAGACCATTCGGACCAGAGGGGAAGAGCACCTCCTACTGCTCCTCCAACACCACTTCCAGCACCAGTCTCCCATCCAAGGAGTATCCAAGGCCAGACCTGCTTAGCTTCCCAAGGAAAGCCAGTAATGTAATGCAGGAGCCACTGGTGCTGCTGACCATATAATAAGCCATAGTGGCACTCTCTTTACTGTAGAATCTGGGCTAAGCCCTGCAGGCAACTCACTAACGGCTGCTGTGAACTAGGGGAGGGAATATTACACCCCAGTGTCATTTGCTGTAAATTAAATCACTGCTAACACTGGAGAAGCCTGTGCTGAGACCTTCTGAATTATGACTGCAGCTGTGGAATAGTTATTGTATCCCCCTCAAAATCACGGCTAATTCAACCCGGTAAAGTTCTTGGCAGTGTAGGACTCTGTTGTTTGTGTGGATTATATCTGCTCTGTGTGTGCATGTCTGCTGTTATAATGTCTTTCAAGCTCATTGTTGTAGCCGTGAATTCATCTGTGAAATAGCGTAATTAATTGCCTTTAGAGTAACTGTCGCTTCATAACATCCGGAGGCCGCGGGCTACGAACAGTTACGTAACCAGAAAGCCAACCAGAATAACGAGGACACTTTTGTAACACGTCAGCAATCTGTAATGATGATGCATTTTTTTGGAGTGTACCTGCCTTATCAACTTCTACTTCAGTTAGTGATTTCCTACATTTCCCATAATGCTTTTCAAAAACCCCTCAGAGACCTTGTGTACTGTACATGATTTGACCAGTTATCCACAAGAATAAGAAACACCGCCAAGCAGCAAAATGGGCCCAGAAATGCAAAATACACCAGACATTTCTTTGGATGAAACTTGAAAGTGGTGTCTGTCTGTCATGGGTCTCTTCATTGAAACTGACTCATATTCAGCAGCCCACTGCAGCCCCAGGCAGCCCACTGCAGCCCCAGGCAGGCACACAGCATTGTTAGAGTAGTCTATCAGGACACTGGCTGAGCTGCAGTATTATGTTGCCATGGTCATGCCTTCTGATAGATGCCACAATAATACAATAAGCAACACTGTATTATTGTTACAGCAACACTGTAACAATAATACAATAAGCAACACTGTATTATTGTTACAGCAACACTGTAACAATAATACAATAAGCAACACTGTATTATTGTTACAGCAACACTGTAAAAATAATACAATAGGCAACACTGTATTATTGTTACAGCAACACTGTAACAATAATACAATAAGCAACAATGTATTATTGTTACAGCAACACTGTAACAATAATACAATAAGCAACACTGTATTATTGTTACAGCAACACTGTAACAATAATACAATAAGCAACACTGTATTATTGTTACAGCAACACTGTAAAAATAATACAATAAGCAACACTGTATTATTGTTACAGCAACACTGTAAAAATAATACAATAAGCAACACTGTATTATTGTTACAGCAACACTGTAACAATAATACAATAAGCAACACTGTATTATTGTTACAGCAACACTGTAAAAATAATACAATAGGCAACACTATTATTGTTACAGCAACACTGTAACAATAATACAATAAGCAACACTGTATTATTGTTACAGCAACACTGTAAAAATAATACAATAAGCAACACTGTATTATTGTTACAGCAACACTGTAACAATAATACAATAAGCAACACTGTATTATTGTTACAGCAACACTGTAACAATAATACAATAAGCAACACTGTATTATTGTTACAGCAACACTGTAACAATAATACAATAAGCAACACTGTATTATTGTTACAGCAACACTGTAAAAATAATACAATAGGCAACACTGTATTATTGTTACAGCAACACTGTAACAATAATACAATAAGCAACACTGTATTATTGTTACAGCAACACTGTAAAAATAATACAATAGGCAACACTGTATTATTGTTACAGCAACACTGTAACAATAATACAATAAGCAACACTGTATTATTGTTACAGCAACACTGTAAAAATAATACAATAAGCAACACTGTATTATTGTTACAGCAACACTGTAACAATAATACAATAAGCAACACTGTATTATTGTTACAGCAACACTGTAAAAATAATACAATAGGCAACACTATTATTGTTACAGCAACACTGTAACAATAATACAATAAGCAACACTGTATTATTGTTACAGCAACACTGTAAAAATAATACAATAAGCAACACTGTATTATTGTTACAGCAACACTGTAACAATAATACAATAAGCAACACTGTATTATTGTTACAGCAACACTGTAACAATAATACAATAAGCAACACTGTATTATTGTTACAGCAACACTGTAACAATAATACAATAAGCAACACTGTATTATTGTTACAGCAACACTGTAAAAATAATACAATAGGCAACACTGTATTATTGTTACAGCAACACTGTAACAATAATACAATAAGCAACACTGTATTATTGTTACAGCAACACTGTAACAATAATACAATAAGCAACACTGTATTATTGTTACAGCAACACTGTAACAATAATACAATAAGCAACACTGTATTATTGTTACAGCAACACTGTAACAATAATACAATAAGCAACACTGTATTATTGTTACAGCAACACTGTAACAATAATACAATAAGCAACACTGTATTATTGTTACAGCAACACTGTAAAAATAATACAATAAGCAACACTGTATTATTGTTACAGCAACACTGTAACAATAATACAATAAGCAACACTGTATTATTGTTACAGCAACACTGTAACAATAATACAATAAGCAACACTGTATTATTGTTACAGCAACACTGTAAAAATAATACAATAGGCAACACTGTATTATTGTTACAGCAACACTGTAACAATAATACAATAAGCAACACTGTATTATTGTTACAGCAACACTGTAACAATAATACAATAAGCAACACTGTATTATTGTTACAGCAACACTGTAACAATAATACAATAAGCAACACTGTATTATTGTTACAGCAACACTGTAACAATAATACAATAAGCAACACTGTATTATTGTTACAGCAACACTGTAACAATAATACAATAAGCAACACTGTATTATTGTTACAGTGTTAACACTGTAACAATAATACAATAAGCAACACTGTATTATTGTTACAGCAACACTGTAACAATAATACAATAAGCAACACTGTATTATTGTTACAGCAACACTGTAACAATAATACAATAAGCAACACTGTATTATTGTTACAGTGTTAACACTGTAACAATAATACAATAAGCAACACTGTATTATTGTTACAGCAACACTGTAACAATAATACAATAAGCAACACTGTATTATTGTTACAGCAACACTGTAACAATAATACAATAAGCAACACTGTATTATTGTTACAGCAACACTGTAACAATAATACAATAAGCAACACTGTATTATTGTTACAGCAACACTGTAACAATAATACAATAAGCAACACTGTATTATTGTTACAGCAATACTGTAACATTAGTTTCAGACAGAATGCAATATGAGCTTTCACAGCAAATTGGGGTGCATCTGGTCCAGGTGTTCTAAAGGTGGAGTACTTTCTATAACATTTATCGGTTTGTGCATCTGGGTAGGACCATATCAGCCAAGACCCATCACCAGGCCGTGGACTACAATATCTTCGAGGGCATGGAGTGCCATGGTGTCCCAGTGGTCACCATCTCCAGAGGCAGAGTGGTGTATGAGGCTGGCCGGCTAGAGACCAGGCCAGGAGCCGGCAGGTTCATCCACCGACAGCCCTTCTCCCACTTTGTTTATAAACGGGTCCAGCAGAGAGAGCAGGTCAGTCCACTCTAGTGTTATGATACAGTACCATATGATAGAACTTGTTGTGCATCTTCACTCTAGTGTTATGATACAGTACCATATGATAGAACTTGTTATGCATCTTCACTCTAGTGTTATGATACAGTACCATATGATAGAACTTGTTATGCATCTTCACGGTTTAAAAAATACACACACATCATACATGCTGGGCTCATTTCTCCACAAACTCAAACTGTAAATCTTCTAACTCCCTGGGAGCATAGGTTTTTGATGTATATTACTTTATTGTTAGACCTCCAAAATTATGATTGCATCGTCTCTTGCCTTCAAAAATCAGGATGAGTCCGTTTGCTCTGCTGTGAATGATCAGGGAAACCAAACTGTTCATGTCCAAATGCTCTCAATAAAGCCAAAATGGTGGCAATACTTTTACTCAGAGAAGTAAACTGTTCTTCCTCCTCTGATCTAAGCTAGTTGAGGAGGTGACTAATTCTGACAAAAACAGGATGATTTTTATGATTGATAACAGGGGCAGTTTTCGGATGACAGCTTTGGGTCTGCTCAGCCCCCAAAGAATGTATATGGTGGACCGCAGACCCCCTAGGGGGGTCCGGGGGCATCACCCCCGTGAGAAAATGTTGTACATTTTAAAGTAAAAATTTATCAATCTGCTGCACTTTGAAATCAAAATGAAGAGACTAGGGCCCCTATCGTTGCATCGGCGCAGTTTCTAGGCCGAGCGGCAGGCGCAGATCAAAGCAGTGGGCGTGGAAAGGCGCACTTGATATCGTCGTGCTGGCGCTAGATGCAGCCCAAAGCATTACAACCACGCCTTTTAGGCGTAAAATTATGCACCGTCATGCTCATTGGATAAGTGCAATAAACGAATCGCACGCTTGCCTTTTTAGCTCCAATTCCAGTGATCCCGCAAAACCAGACGAAAGCCAAACGCTCTGCCCCCCCCCCCCCCTCCCTTCATCCAGCCTGTCTGTCTGCATTATAGGCTATTATTCCATATTATTATGCTTCTCAAACCAATCTAACTGCAGTTTCAATACTGCAAGCATGTAAATACGCTACACTATAGCAAGATCAAAGTGAAAATAATGTTCTATGCATCAGCTAGAAAAATATAGCCTATTAGATTGGTGAAAGTTTGTCCAGAAAGATATCATTTTCTCTCGCCTGCTGCAGGAAGGATGATGCACATAAATATACCCTACATTATGTCAAGTCATTGCATAAATGTGTTTTTATTGTAAAACTAAATGTGAAATAGGGCCAAGTTATTGGAGGGACATCACAGTATAGCAGATGCCATTAGAAGCGCGTTCCGAAGCGCGTTCCGCTGTTACTTCTCTAAATCACGTTAACTCGACAAGGGGTATATATAGCCTCAAGAGGACATATATGTTTCACATAGGGTGGTGTTTTCATTTCGAAGTTTTATTTGGTCCAATATTGAAATGTTGACAATGGCAGGCTGTGTTACCATTACACATTAATTTAGAACTACCTTTTATATCTATTTTGGCTCATTTGGTGGCTATTTAGTAGCGAAATGAAGAAACACAATGCATGCTGGGAACTCAGAGAGAGAGAGAGAGAAGGGTGACAGAGAAGAAGCAGTGAAGGCAGAGAATAGGCCTGCTTTTCAAAAGCGCAAAGCGCTAAATGTAGGAGGGGTCCCAAGATATCACTAGGCTGGTATTTAGCGCCGACACGCCCACTTTGGGACTGCGCCACGCCCATTCGGCCTAAAGCGCATTTGGCAGCCTAAAGCCTATTGCTATCTTGCCGAAACAGGCGCAAGGCACGTTTTTTTGCGGTTAAGGCCCGTAATAGCGCCGATGGCCTGTGGGAGAATAGAGCCCTAGATCTATGAAGAAAGCTTAATCAATTTATCAGATTCACTCTTCTTCTTCTTCTTCTTCTTCTTCTTCTTCTTCTTCTTCTTCTTCTTCTTCTTCTTCTTCTCCTTCTTCTTCTTCTTCTTCTTCTTCTGTTTGCCCAAACGTCTGTATGCTTATTCCTTTTCAGGCTCTCTTCTATCTCCGCTGCGATAATATACTGCATGCGTAATTACGCAGCGTACTGAGAGCCGCGATGAGTGATGATGCTCTATTGGAAGAAGTTGAATTTCGTTCCACCAGCACACATTTTATTAATCAGCTATTTTCTATTCGTTTCTATTAATATATATACATCGAATCCCACCAATTTAATTGTCATTTTCCCCTTGGCGCACATAAAGACACATGCTTCCGTCACTGTCTGCTTGATGGCGAGAGGGACTTCAGCTGCCATCCGCGCTGTGGAGAAGCTGGTCTTACATGCGTGCAATTGCAGGGAAAGAGGTTACTGTACTGGCTGGACACAGGTGTTGTGCGAAAAAATGATGCGTTTTGAATTGGATTAGGGAAACGAGGGTCTGGCGGGGCGGGAGTCTGTGTGCGCCGGGTGCTGGATGGGGATCTCCCCCGAGAAGGTGGGAGCTGGACGGGTAAGCAGGCTTGGTGGTGGGGTGGGGGTGGGTCGGTGTCCTGGGTGTTTTGGGCCGGCCAGGGTGGGGAGAGGCAGCTTGGCACAACACCGTCACAACTTTCTCAAAAGCAATCTATTGTTACCTCACACCACAAACCTGTATGGTCGGGAATTATGTAGCCTAATAAAACCATGACGAACGAATTCTCATTTTTAAATCAAGGTGTGTTTTTTCTGCAATGTAGGCTATAGTTGAAAATCAACGTGGCATTCCGAGGAGAGAAGAGTGTGTGCAGGCGCGAGTGGAGAGTGACATCCATGCCGTGCGTAAATGGATCCAAGCAAGGATTTCCTGCACTGCATGGAGATGTGGAGACTGTCTGCACTCAGGCGTACGTCTGCGTTTGCGCTAAGACCAGCTATTTCCTGGTGTTAAAATTGAGAGCATCCAAGGCCATTTTTTCTAACACATTGCGCTGGAACGCCTATTTTGGAACAGGCAACGCCCAGACCTCCCTTTGCACTCGGAACATACCGACGGTATCTTGCCAGAGCGCTAAATGACACTTGCGCGAGACAGGTGATAGGCTAGAGGCCCACGGACATGCCTGGGCCATGCCTACACCTGCGTCATCCCAGCGCAAAACTGGACGGTGGAAGCAGACGATAGCTTAAGATGCTGGGAAGATAGCAATAAGAGGCACGCAAACGATAGCGGCGTACGGCGATAGGGCCCTTAATCTACCTTGGCTTGCTGGTGGTCTCTGTTGTCAGTCTGAGGCTCTCAAGGAGAAATAGAACACTTCCTTATTTCCTGGGTAATCAATTTTCCAGGAGTGTAGATGAGTGACTTTCTCTAGACCAGGGGTGCCCAATACGTCAATCGCGATCGACCGGTCGATCGCGAAGGTAGTGTGGTAGATCGCATGGCATTGAGGGGGATTCTTTTTTTTTTTCTTTTTTTTTAATAATAAAATAAAATATAATGGAAGTACATGCAGTTGTTTATTTTAATTGTGGATCATAATTCAATCATGAGAGGCCAGTTGGTAGGATTTGACAAACTTTATTTAGCAATCGGCATGCATGGCAAATACTTTGGCGCATGACTCCATTGGCCAGTGGCGCTCCTCTTGAGGCAAGAGGAGGGCACCTGCATAGGCTAGGAGATCCCCCCCATTAGCCAGTGGCGCTGCTCTTGAGGCAAGAGGAGGGCACCTGCATAGGCTAGGAGATCCCCCCCAGTGGGGGATCAGGAGTCACGACTCGTTGGTGGCGGACTGGGGAGGTGGGTGGGGCAAAACAAACGCTTCGGAGGACGGCTTCAGGGGAGATGGACTGCCGTGAAGCTAGCTGCTGCTATGATCGGGCGCATGACTCCATTGGCCAGTGGCGCTCCTCTTGAGGCAAGAGGAGGGCACCTGCATAGGCTAGGAGATCCCCCCCCAGTGGGGGATCAGGAGTCACGACTCGTTGGTGGCGGACTGGGGAGGTGGGTGGGGCAAAACAAACGCTTCGGAGGACGGCTTCAGGGGAGATGGACTGCCGTGAAGCTAGCTGCTGCTATGATCGGGCGCATGACTCCATTGGCCAGTGGCGCTCCTCTTGAGGCAAGAGGAGGGCACCTGCATAGGCTAGGAGATCCCCCCCCCGTGGGGGATCAGGAGTCAAGACTCGTTGGTGGCGGACTGGGGAGGTGGGTGGGGCAAAACAACGCTTCGGAGGACGGCTTCAAGGGAGATGGACTGCCGTGAAGCTAGCTGCTGCTATGATCGGCCAGAGAGAGAGAGGTGGCGTAGAACCCTTGCTATATATATGAGGATTAACTGACGTCATATTTGACGTCATACTAGGACTTTGACTGACCACGTTATGCTAGAACTTGACTGACGTCAGGGGATGATCGGATTATGCATGAGTGGCCTTCTGCTTGAAATATGGTCTGGAGACCTCACTTCAATCATGAGAGGCCAGTTGGTAGGATTTGACAAACTTTATTTAGCAATCGGCATGCATGGCAAATACTTTGGCGCATGACTCCATTGGCCAGTGGCGCTCCTCTTGAGGCAAGAGGAGGGCACCTGCATAGGCTAGGAGATCCCCCAAAAGGAAGATCTGATTACCGGAGGTTAATTGAGATCTGCAGGCGCCGGTAGTTGATGGTACTTTTCTGGCCTTCGACCTTTTAGCGACTTACAGCTATTTGCGGCTGGCGCTCCCAACTCGGTCGGGCCTTCGATCTTGATACATTAATGTTTAACTTGGCGCTTCCCGGCTTGGCCTACTTGGCTGCCTTGGCACCTCGCGGTAGCGCTTCCCAGCTTGGCCTACCTGGCCGCCTTGGCGCCTCGCGATTGTACTTTTGCGGCCTTCGACCTTTTTAGCGACTTACAGCTATTTGCGGCTGGCGCTCCCAACTCGGTCGGGCTTACCTGACTTAAGGCGCTTCCCGGCTTGGCCTTCCTGGCCGCCATGGCGCCTTACCTGACTTAAGGCGCTTCCCGGCTTGGCCTTCCTGGCCGCCATGGCGCCTTACCTGACTTAAGGCGCTTCCCGGCTTGGCCTTCCTGGCCGCCATGGCGCCTTACCTGACTTAACACATTGAGTGCCAGCGACGCCATATGGCGTCATTAGAAATTTACCGTAGGCTGCCAGCGACGCCAAATGGCGTCAGTAACTCGAAATTGTTTTTTTGACGGGGGGGTGTCGATCTATGCCTCTTACATCGCCTCTTACAATATGATAGCTATTGAATGTGTCTAACCTATTTTACAGAACCCTTAGGTGGCGACAGCGCACTCCAGATGAGAGAAAGTGGAGTAAAACCATAGAGTAAAACACACAGAAGAAGTCGTTTGGGAAGAGGAAATCGCATCGCATCCGTCCGTATGCAGCTGCTTCATTGAAGCATAACGTAGCTGTGCCCCTGCAGCAGCCAATCTGCTGTCACAATTGAGCACCTCGTGTCCGCTGCATTCGCATGATCAGCCGTGGAGTTCTCAACTGGAAGCATGGTGACATACACGCGGGTGTAAAAAAGCTGGACTAGCGGGCTTTTCACTGCTGAGCAGCACACGCAGAGCAAACGCACTCACAGCAGAGCAGAGCAGAGAGATACTCCTCCAACAACGGGGGGGGGGGGGGGGGGGGGGAGGAGGAGGGGGGGAGGTGGGGCACGCAGGACACTACAGCATACGACAGACCCAGGCAGCTGCAGCATTACATCAGAAAATATTAGCAATGAGTCAATGATGTGCTTGAAATGCTTCCTTTCACAAAAGGGTCATTATCTCAGCTCGTAGAAAAAAAGGGCTGTTTTTGGTCTAATCAAGCTATCTTCTCCGGCTCATAACTAAAGAACGGAAAATGGGACCAATAAACTTTTTTTTGCAGGTGATAGAAGAGAGTCTCATCGTTATTTGTGCGTGTTCAGTGTTTACATAGTAATTATTAAAGAAATTATATGACTGTTTTAAAATGCATTGCGGCCTATGTGGCACAGTACAGCACCTTTTGCCCAAGGGCCGTGGCACTCAAAGTGTTAAGGCGCTTCCCGGCTTGGCCTTCCTGGCCGCCATGGCGCCTCACCTTTATTTTACCTGACTTGGCGCTTCCCAGCTTGGCCGCCTTGGCGCCTCACCATTTTAACTTGGCCTTCTTGGCCCCCTGACTTGGCCTTCTGACTGGCCCTGACTTTCTCTGGCTTTCTCTGGCTCTCTCTCTTTCCCCCAAAAAATTAACCGGGAGATTTACTGCGCCTTACTGGGCGCCGTGCTTTTCGGGGAGCCACCACCAACGAGACGTTATTTGGCACGGAAGTCCGGGACACTGTTCGTTGTCATGCTTGCCGATGAAGGGAGGAGGGTCCTTTGGGCCGCCGGTATGGCCACCCGCTCCGGGCGGATGTAGCTGGAGAATGCTGATGAAGACCGGCGGCCCGTTTGCTGGAGGGAGGCGGAGGACACTCCTTGCACGGCGGCTGAGGTGGCCGCTCCGATCCTGAAGGAGTGGCTGGAGAAGTTCTTCGTCGGGAGGTTGCACTTCTGGAGCGTCCGCTTGAGGTGCAGGACGAACCAGGATCTTGTCATGTGGTGACGAGGTGCGATGAGGAACAGGGGAGCCGGGGGCCGGTCTGGGGCCTGAGCGGTCTTTCCCCTGATTTTGGGCTTAGCTGCAATGCTGTATGGGTCAGCAGTCATCACGTGATGAGATTGATGAGCTGAAAATAAACAATATGACACGTGGACAGGATCGCTAGCTGGAGAGGCAGACAGAATTCACCCGATGCAAAATTCTTATGATAATAGCTTCAACGCTCTCAGCCCTTTCAGGGACGATTATTTCAGAATTACGAGCCAGTAATTCATGGGAATGCAAGCATTATTAGGAGCTATTTGAATGAAAAGATACGGTGCCGGCCGGTGATGATGTCCTCAGATGGCGACCATCTTTTCCCCCCATGGGGAAGTCTGGGCAGATTCACGGTGATTGACGCGACCCGGCCTGGAGAAGCACTGATGCTGAAGTGCCATGGCATCTCGGGTACTCTGGACAGACCGGAAGATCCATGGGGCAAACGGTTCATTCTGGCGGCAACCCTATAGAGCTGAAATGTAATGCTTAATGCATGGGATATAAAGAAACTGGTTAATAAACAAGTAAAAGAAAAACAGTGGTTTCACCGCCTTGCAAGTGCACCATAGACTGCTAGTTGCAACCATGGACCCATCATAAGATGGACTGGGCATCACAGCCGCTGCATGTTAGATCGCCGCTCTGGTGGTTGAATCCAGTATTGGGTCACGAGGCCCGCCTCCTCATGTTAGTGGATGGGAAAATCAAAACCGAAATAGTCACAGTATACGTCGGATAATTTTTTTTTTTTTTTTTTCAAAGGTGGTTTGTATCATTTTTAGATAGTCATTATCATGCTAATGCCTGTGCAAGTGGTCATTTTTCTGATCAGTTTTTTTTTTTTTTTTTTTTTTAAGTAGTTATTTGACATATAAAAAGGGGATAAAAATGGATGATTGGCAGCTGAGGCAGCCAGTCTCGAGCAGTCATTGGCTGGACAGGCTCTTCACATTATAGATCTATCGTCATAGACAAGACACGCGGCTTCATTGTTATGTAATGCTGCCTGGAGGTCGGGTGGCTCTGCTGGGTGTGTGGGGCCGGGAGATGGGCTCTTAGCCTGGGTAGTGCAGGCCTGGAGGTCGGGGTGGCTCATGGGATGAGGCCTAGTAGTACACACGCACCGTTAGCTCATCGCTAGTGGATTAGCATCACGTACGAACAGACGTTTTATTTTTGTAGGCTATTAAAGCAACAAACGTTTTTTTTTTTTTTTTTTTTTTTTATGCATATCTGGGGGAAATGCTTTGACTGTGGGGATGTTCGTTCTTCACAAGCTCCTCTCTTAGTAGCGATATACCAGGCGATGGACCGGGCAGCCTGGCTCGCGCACTCACTGGGCTAACGTTAGGTTGGGCTGAGGGTGAGTGAGGCCTGCCTCCACTTCCGGCCCGCGCTGAGAGCGCTGAGAGCACTCAGCAGTCAGCAGCAGCCCGGAGATCTGAAATCTCCGACAACCAAAATCAGATTTTCGTACAGGCGTCATTTTGATAAACTGATCTCGTAGTGGGAATCTTCCTGGTTACTTCGGCGAGACAAAAATATTACAACTTAAAGTGTAATATTAACGGAGCTAGACTGTATATAAATACGCAACGCACTGTGCGCATTCTAGAAACAGCAGCTCAGAGGGGCGTGGAGCTCTCAGAGGTTCTCAATCAAGGGCGCTACTGCGCAGACTCTGGTTCACTGATCTGGCCGGATTTTGGCTTCAAAAACATACGGGGAGGAGATAGGGACACTCCCTCCATTCATATTATAACTCAATGGCTGCAACTCGCAGTGATATGTTATGGTTGGCCAACATATAACAATGGGATTCGCTGCCTCTTGTTACGTGACTAGCGTGACACTGTATTAATTATTTTAGCTTTGGTATTATTTATGGTTAAAAGAAACGCCAAGGCATTTCCCTTTGAAATTCGTTAAGAACAGGAAGTGGTGTATTAAGACTGGGTAGCTTGACACGGAAAAAGACGTCAGCATCCCCTGGGCCGTCTGTCTTCGGTCTGAAAGTTATAACACTCATTCGAACTGATGCTCGGACATGCTCCATGGGCCAAGGGTCTTTTGAATAACCCGTTGCGTGATTTTTTTTTTTTTTTTTTACCGGCATGTCACGTGATCTCAACAACGTGCTGTCAAGAAGAATTGTGAATGAAATATACGATGTGCGGTGATGACGTCATCAGGCAGCGACATGACATCTTTCAACTCACACAAACTCCCGTTTATTTACGGTTAAAGACTTAACTGCCCGGTGATAGCAGAGGGATCCGCGCCTGCTGTACAATTGACCACGGGCGAGGTGGAGGGGCCTGCTTGCCTGGAGAAGCCTGGGGACGCGATGATCGCGGTGCGGAAGCCTGAATGCTTGGACGCCTGGACACCCGTCCGATGAAGAATAGTGGGGCTGCATGCATGCTGCTTGCTGAACGAAAATGTTAGTCACTGATTGTCAGTCTGAAAGTCTGTTGTTGACTTGGGGCGGACTCCTGGCTGGAGGGAAATGGCCGCTTTGCTTGAGCCGATTTGCTCCGTGAATGGAGATAGCAAGGAAAAGATTGACGACGTGCAAGACAACGTAGAACATGGCGTTTCACGGCTGCCCCTCGCCGTGGAGCGCCCCGCGTTGGCAGCCTGCGGCCCGGCCGTCTCGGAAGGCCAAGCGCTCCGTGCCGATCCGGAACAGGGTATCGTTGTTTGAGCTGTCGTCACTGCCCATGGACTGTTCTGGCTCGGGATCCGACATACCAGGAGTGGGGAGCGTTGAGAGATCCGCGGGGATTGTCCACGGGTAGAGAGGACTTGGGGGTGCTGATTCGGTCTGCAGATATGGTGCAAAACAATGCTTCGGAGGACGGCTTCAAGGGAGATGGACTGCCGTGAAGCTAGCTGCTGCTATGATCGGCCAGAGAGAGAGAGGTGGCGTAGAACCCTTGCTATATATATGAGGATTAACTGACGTCATATTTGACGTCATAGCAGACGTCATACTAGGACTTTAACTGACCACGTTATGCTAGAACTTGACTGACATCAGGGGATGATCGGATTATGCATGAGTGGCCTTCTGCTTGAAATATGGTCTGGAGACCTCAGTACAATGCAATTGTATTGTAAAGTGAGAAAAAATAAATCGTGTATTGGGGGAAAAAGTGATGCATCGATTTAAGATGCATCGATGTGTGTGCGTTTGCGATGTTGAAACTGGACTGGTAGATCTCGGGAGGCTGGCTACTTGAAAAGTAGATCTTGGGTCAAAAAAGTTTGGGCACCCCTGCTCTAGACCTAACCATATTTTCAAAATAAAGGTCGTATGTTGCATGCACCAATCACCAATACCATTATTATTATTATTTTTTTATAATAATAATAATAATAATAAGATTGGATTTATATAGCGCCTTTCCAAGTGCTCAAAGCGCTTCACAGAATCATTATTCGTTCACACCATTCGTACCGGTGGTTCGAAAGCATGGCAGCCACACATCAGCGCTCAACGGCCCCTCCGACCACCATCATTCATGTCTACATTCATACGAGGCAAGGAGGGTTAGGTGTCTTGCCTAAGGACACAACGACGGCGGCTGGGAGGGAGCGGGGATCGAGCCGCCAACCCTTGCGTCATTGGCCGACCCGCTCTACCTCCTGAGCTAAAGCCGCCCCGGCTTATGGCTTTAAAGCATGAATGAGAGATGAATAGAGGAGGGCTTCAGCCCACCCAAAAAGGGTCTAAAACCGCCCCTGGTTGAAGTTAGTTATCCTTTATTTATCCCCATGGGGAAATTCATCCTCTGCATTTGACCCATCCTCTACTAGGAACCTTCCTAGAACTAGGAGCAGTGGGCAGCTGCAGTGCAGCGCCCGGGGACCAACTCCAGTTGCTATTGCCTTGGTCAGGGGCACTGACAGGAGTGTTAACCCTAACATACATGTCTTTAATGGTGGGAGGAAACCGGAGCACCCGGAGAAAACCCACACGAACACGGGGAGAACACGCAAACTCCACACAGAAAGGACCTGGGACGGACCGGGGTTCGAACCCGGGACCTTCTTGCTGTGAGGCAACAGTGCTAACCACTGAGCCACCGAACTAAATAATATTATTATTGAAATTGAAAGTCGCTACACTATTTATTACTGGGAAAAGTAATTCTACTGTACCCAACACTGGCCTCCTTATTGTTAGTTCAGTACAGTGATCCCATACTCCAAGTCTGAAGAGAGTTGGGGTCGAGCCTAATCACCTGGTGAGGCTAAATAATATTTTTCAGAAGAATATCACAAGGGAGCATGTGGGCAATGTTTGTTCTCTGTTTGTTTGTTCTCTGTTTGTTTGTTTCAATTTTTGTCCCACTGATGATGTCATAGGAAGCATTGTGACATCACTGATGATGTCATAAGACTGATGATGTCATCTGTGATGTCATAAAAGCAAATTTATCTTATGACATCACAGGCACTGATGTAAACTTAAGCGGCACACACACACCTGCACATGCAAACTTAAGGGCAATAACATTTTGTGAGCAACACACACACCTCCCCGCTTTGTATTTGTTCTGCAGGTGGGGAAACCTACAGCTGTGATCAGAAAGCCCTATGAAGGAAAAGTCATACCTCTCTGAACAACCGACCTGGAACAAGGCCGTTGCATCTCCAGCTGCGTATCTCCAGTACAGTACATCCAGTACCACAGCTTCATGTGCTATAAAAACTCAATGCTCTCTCACCGATGGTATACGCTCTGCTCTGAGTGGGCTCTACAGTCTCAACTTTTGTCCGTTTTCTAAGTAGCCATTTGTCCGACTCATACATTATGCATTGACCGATCAATGTTTGCGATAAAGATTGGGGGGCGGGGGTCAACTCTGATGAACAGTCAGGTCAATGCTCTCTTGCCAGATAATACATTTGCTATATTTGCTCAATTCTTCAGGGTATTATGTCATATTTCCAGGTCAGCTCTGCTCAACACAAAGGTCAATAGGATGGAAAAATGGTAAATGGTAAATGGCCTGCATTTATATAGCGCTTTTATCCAAATCACTTTATAATGAGTAGCTACATTCACACAGACATTCATGGACCAATGGCGGCATGCTACCACGCACAGCCATCGGGAGCAATTTGGGGTTCATTATTTTGCCCAAGAACACTTCAACATGGAGGAGGCGGGGATCGAACTACCGATCTCTTTTATCCAAAGCAATTAGTGCAAGACTCGCTCTCTGAGCTAGAGCTACAGCCGCCCCACTCTGTGGGACCCACTCTGTTGCCAAAAATTGTATTTGCTCAATTCATACATTATACATATATTATGCGATCCTGTAATTCACTGTAAGAAATAAATATAAGCTCTATGTCTAATTTCCTGGCCAAATGATAATGGGGGGAAGAAGAAATATGTTTTTTAGCACTATTGTGTTGTCTATTGTGATAATTGTGTTGCAAAATAATAACAGAAATACCTTTACCTTTAGTTTACCTTTAGTTGTGAATAACTGATTTTTGTTTTTTTTTGTGTGACCAATCTTTTATTTTTATCCTAATTTTTTGATCAATTTTGATTTTGACAGACACAGACGTGACACATTTTTCCTCGCTCCTTTGATTAACGGTTAATTCACATGCGACACCATGCATGATGTTGCATGATGTTGCTGATCCAGATAGTGACTCTTATCTGTATTTGCAATGTTAAGATCACACATTATCATTTTCACTCCGCCTATATGCCCATGTATGGGCGGTATTATTCCTTACTATGGTAAAAAAGGTCCAGCAGTGCTGTCACCAAGCATCATGTGGCAGCTTCCTAATGGGCTGGCATGCCGCTGTGGTTTAGTGCCACAGGGCTGCTTGAGACATAATGTGAGTTATTTATCAGGTTGCCACACGGGGCAGTGCAGTGTGTGACTCACAGGAGGCTCACTCATCCCTGAGTCTTAACACTCTGACTTCCTCTTGTCTCTGATAGTGTAGTAGGGGGATGGTGTGTGTGCGTGTGCGTGTGTGTGTGTGTGTGTGCGTGTGCGTGTGCGTGTGTGAGGGGATCACCGGACTGTTGAGTCAGCGGCCAGGCTGGGTATTTCCTTAAATGGTCATTTGGAATGCGCCGTAAATGATGAGGTGGGGTCAAATCGACTCTAAAGCATGCGTTCAAAATGAGGACGAAGCAAAACCAGCACACTTGGTGGAAAATGGTTGCAGAGGAATTAAAATAAGAGCCACACAGAAGATTATCACACTGACAGGAAATCCATCAAACAATGCCACCTGGCAAAAAAAAAAGCATACTTTAATTTTTTTTTCTTGTTAAATCTTCATTTAATAAAAATTGAAATGGAGCTTCCATGTTTCATCACAATATCTCCTGACTGCCAGACTCTTTGTCAGCATTCAATGAAGGATATGTCAGATCCAACTAGTATCAATCACAGTGCTGGATGAGGATAGTAACACCTGTAAGTGACTCTAATGGAGAGTGACAATGCTTTGCTGCATAGTGGAAGGAGGCGAGTGCTGTTCCCTACACATGGGGACATCTGTCTTGGATTATGTAAGCAAAACTGTCTCTGTACATGGAGGTGCAATGCAGATCTATGCCTCTCTGTAGCCCTGACCCGGCACTTTATAGTACAGCACTTTATGATGATTATGGACAATATAAAGTGGATAAAATTATAGAATGCTCTACTCCCATTTTTCATCATTTTAAACCGTTATATGTAAAGTGGACCAGGCACAATCAGCTTATCTCATAGAAGTCTGGGGTCTACAATTTTTCGTTATTGCCCCTGTTTATTTTCTTATTTGTTATGTTTTTGTTATTCAAATGGTTTCGGGTAGGAATCGTCATAGAAAATTGACCTCTGTCCAAACAAAGAGTTATATAATGCACATGATGTATGTAACGCCTTTGACAATGAAAATTACATTTCATGTTGCCAAGTGCTCATTGAAGCTAAACTGAATTGTGTTACAAGCTGTTGATTTTATGGCTCATAATTGGATCGCTATTATGAATGTGAGACTGTTCCCCATACTGTACAGTAAGTCATTTTCCTATGCCATAGTTAACAGTACTGTGAATGTGGCATTGGCTGTTATGTAATGTGATATTAATTAATGTCATGAATTGACATGGTGTATTACCATGATGCAGTACATACAGTACTAGATGGACAGTAAAACATTTTGTGCAGTATAAAACATGCCGTATAAAAAATAGGCCTATTCATAGTAGAAAAAAAACTCATGCAGCAGAAAAACAAACTTCCTCACACAACACTTTGTGGATCCTCTTTTTGTCTGAACAGCAGTGGGCACCAGAAGTTTGGCTGTGGAGAGCAGACAAGCAAAATCATAGATTCAATATTGATTCATATGGAGTCCAAATGAAATTGCTTACTTTTTTTCCTCTCTCAATCAAATGAATGCAATTGCAATGAAATCTCCCCCCCCCCCCCCCCCCCCCCATCATTCATTCACTAAGGTATGGGGACATGCTACGAATAATACACTGCCATGCAAACCTTGAAAATGAGCGATGTGAGGATGTATTCTCTGGCTTTGGCCTTCTTGCTCTTGGATCTCTTCCTCAGGATTTTGGCATGGAGGTACTGCACCCTCTCCTCTGCAGAGGCAGAGAAGAATCGCTCACAGACCATCAGCCTGAGCTGGGTCAGCTTGGCAGCCATCATGCCCATAATAAGCAGGGAAATCAGGATGGCAGCCAAGGGAGCTACAGAGTTCCAGAGCAGCAGCTTGGGCTTAGGGAGACACTTCTCCTCAAACAGGGTCATGGAGTACGAGAAGTTCTTGTAGTGGTCGTCTCTAAACTGTATCCCCAAAACAGTCTTCTGAAAACATAAATAGATGAGGGTACAGTGAGCATCATCATAATTGGGTGACTATTTGAGAAATGGATGTTCAGATTGAAAGAAAGAAATTGAGTCATTTAGCTGCGATTATACAGCGAAAACAACCTGCCAATGCTGTTAGATAATTTCACTTGTTTCTAATGCAAATCAATTTGTTTAAAGAATTTTGTAGAATTAAGTGTCATTTTCTAGATAGTACTGCAGTAATCTGTCTTATTCTGACTTGTCAACATACTGACATTCAGAACATTTGTGAAACAAGTGAAACTACATTTGAAACAACAACTTGTTTGAACAAAAATAAGATTTGAAGTTTGAATATGACAAAATGACTTGTTTAAGATGGAATTTCTTTGCAGTTTATAAATTCACAAACCTACTTACTTTGATGTTCATGATCAAGGGGACATTGAATGGTTCCAGCTCTGTCAGCTGTCTTGTTACTATATTAACAAAACAGTACAACAAGGCATCCACACTTATAATTAGGACCCAGGCTAGAAAATGTGAGAAAACTGGAACGCCAAATTTGAGCATAGCTCTCCCTTCTCGGGAAGTGGGGCGGGCAGACGGGACGAACACATAGAGCTTCTCTTCTTCTGGTGTGAGTGGGAGGACGTGAGGCCTTCTGGCTGCCTTCTGCTTCTCGTCAAAGCGAACAAACTGGCTGCTTATGAACTTGTTTTTGAACTTCAAGTCACGGCAATATTTCTTTGTGTGTAGTGCTATGAACGTCATGAGCAAGAGGAGGCTGATGGCGGGAAACATTCTGTCACTGACGGACAACAGTGTCTTCACAACGGCCAGTGCATACTTTGCCGTTTCAGTCAGCTTCTGCTCTGCATCACCCAGTTTCTCCCTGAATCCCTCAGAGTCCACTTTGAATGAGACGCTGAGCTTAGGGTCAAACCTCACCAGCCCCAAGTCTGTGACCCCCTTGAGCATATGGCCGACCCACTTCAGCATGTCGACGTAGTTATGCAGAGGTGTGAGAATGAAGTCCCTCTTGGCCTTCAGGTTGCAGATCATACTCGTGAGCAGGCCTGTGAGGTTCTCCAGTGTGTTGCTGATGTTTCGCAGGACCACCAAGCTGGTCCCAGCGGTCAGGAGCAGGTTCCGGCTCTTCTTCATGAAAATGGAGATGAAAAATAGAAGCGCTACGCACCGCACTCGCTTTGAGAAGACGAGCGCGATGGCCAGCAGTGTCCCAAAGCAGCCCGCAATCCCTCGGGCCACTACTGTGCCATAGTCCAGAGTGAAGAGGAGGTAGAGGAGGAGCAGGGAGCTGAGGAGGAGGCTGAAAAGGCTGCAGGTGAGGAGGAGCAGGACGCGTCTCCTCCAGCCGACCCTGTTGCCAGTTGCGTACACGTCCACAGCAAGGGAGCCCACATCCTTCAAGCTCTGTTTCAGCACAAGGCATGAAACTCGCATCACGGCACAAGTCCTGGGTGTTGACAGAGATACTGTGGGAAAACACAATGGAAAGCACAGTCATATTGAGAAGAAAGGAGCATTTTGAAAGAATACATAAGAGCAAAAAATAAATAAAGTTTGACACTATGGTTTCTCTCGAAACCTTACTGCCAAAACTAAAATCACAAACAACGTCTTTGAAGTCGAAATCATAAAAAACAGCTTTCAGGTCATGAAATGACAGAAAGTACAAACCTGATATTGCTTTGTGGAGTGTGACATCTGTTCTGCTGTCTGCAGCCTGCTGTGATCTCTTAAATACCTACTGCTAAAACAAGAACTCTACACGGCCTCGCAGAACCACACTCATTACTCATTCACCAGTCATCTTCTTGAGGGCGATATTTAAACCACAAGCATGAGGAAGCCAACATTCATATGAAGTTTATTGTATTTTGATTGTTAGAGCGGATTCATCTTTGTTGCATAAACAATACTGGAGATGTAGGCTACTGATGTACTTTGTGTATGGAAAAGTTTGACAATACAACTTGTTTTTGCCTTAGGTGTCAAATCTACATACATGATCTTATTCAGGATTGTAAGACTGTGTACTCTACTGCATATTTAGCCTGTACTTTATCATTCAGGTTATGAGACATATTCAAAGTAGAGCAAACTTGACAGAAGCTCTAAAACACCTCTAACAAGAGTGATTCACACTGTTGAGGAAGTTGTATAATAGAACAATAGAAAATACTTATTTTCACAGGCTACAGTATACCGGTATAAATAGCCTGCTCCTCCAAACGGTCAATCATGTGGCTGCAACTCCATATTTACCAGCTGTGACAGCTGGGTTTTTGCTTGTGAGTCTGTGTGTGTGTGTGTGTGTGTGTGTGTGTGTCATGGCAAAATGTGGTCCATCCTCGAAACATGTAACGCTGCATTATCTAATAATAATAACTGCACATTATCTACAATAAAATTTTGAGTGTAGATGTCTGTCCGGCGGGTGGGCGTGTGCCACTTTTTTCATGGGGTTGATGGATTAAACCCAGACAAAATCAAGAGGAGGGGGAAGGGGAGGAGAGGAGTGAAGTCATCAGACAGTTGTGATGGCTAAGTGGGTGGGTGGGCCTCAGTGAAGTCATCAGACGGTTGTGATGGCTAAGTGGGTGGGTGGGCCTCAGTGAAGTCATCAGACACTTGTGATGGCTAAGTGGGTGGGTGGGCCTCAGTGAAGTCATCAGACAGTTGTGATGGCTAAGAAGAACTCTAATAAAATGAGAAAAAGTAATACAATCTCACTTTCAATATGTAAATGCTGCATTATGAAATAATCTGCGCATTATGCAATACATTACCTGAATGCAATATGTAATACATTTTGCCTCAATTTGTAATAAATTATTACAAAATGCGGGTGTTGCACCTATTGTAGCGGGAAGTACCACAGAAGCCGTTTTGAGTACTGTTTTTTTTATAAGTCTGTCTGCCTGTCTTTCTGTGGACAGATTTTGTCAGCCGTGCAAGATGCCCCACCCCCCCCACGATTTTGCGAACGCGATAGCGTCAAAACTGTGGCAGATGTGTATAGTTGACATAAAAATGAAGGTCCCATTCGAAAATGGCCGTGATCCAAGTGTGTGTGTGTGTGTGTGTGTGTGTGTGTGTGTCATATTGTAGTGGGACCTACCACTTACAGGAGTGTAGGTGACATCGAAATGAAGGTTGAGTTTGAAAATGGGTGTGATCCGAGCCCCCCGCTCGGATCACGGGGGAGGGGGGGGGTTACAGAGAATAATCGGATCTCAATGTGGACACTGGAGAGACACATATTAATACCAGGTGTAAATTAAATCAGGTTAATGTGGTCAAGCACTATCCAATTGCAATCTGCTCACAGAAAACGCATGTTAGTGCCAGGTGTAAATGGCCTATATGAGATTTACTGTATTATGAGATATCTCATAAATATGACTTAGCATCTCATAATGACTGTGTCTCACTAATATGATCTCATAATCTCATAATTATGATTTAGCATTTCATAATTATGATGATGATGATTATTTTTAACAGGTGGCAGAAATGGGCTTCCATACCTGTCGACGACAAAGCCTTCATCAGGTTTTAGCCTGACTTGCACTCACAGGTGCATTCAATCATGGCATCATAGGGCCCCAGCCAATCAGGATACACTACATACTGTACAGATGCAATACAATACAACAAGGCATACTGTACATCATGGGATACATCATGGTCACGTCTGTCAGGCTACCTTCCGGGACAAATTTCAGACTTAATCTACAGGTTGGGTTTAGGCAATATAGTGGTTATGGTTAGGGTAAGTCTCCAGGGAATAAATGTCTATGTAACTGAAAAGTGACCATGATCTGATGTGTGTGTCTGTGTTCATCATTACCCAACACACTGCATCAGTGTAATATCCATTTTTTTATTTTTAATTTGAAAAATAACTTACATAAATCTCTGTACTCAACCATACTTTACCAAGACATAGCCTTGGCATTAACACATTGCACCAAAAGAGAAAATTAAAAGGCATTCAAAAGGATAAATAACATATGTCTTTGTCATCATGTGAGGCATTTTCCCTATTCCAAAAGATTATATCAGTCTATTCATGTTAGCTTGTTTATTCAAATTCTGACATCTAAAGGTATGTACAATGAAAATGAAAATATATACTGTAGCTTGTTACAGCAACAAGGTTTTCAATGGACATTAAAACGCATTATCTTAATATGGAAAAGGAATAATGCCTCAATTCAATTTCATTCAGACATACTGCAACTATAAGATTCATATACCTCCCAGACATGAGAAGTATTTATAATTACTAAAAATAGAAAATAAAAAATAAACTGGTCTTGGCTTTTAAATAAAACTAACAAAAATATAGTAAATTAATTTCATTTTCATTAAACAAGAAAAAAAAAAGCATTTTGTGTGGCAATATCCCTTGTTATTTGAACTTGTGATTAGCTCATCTTCACAAACAGTGCCTGTAAAATTGAACATTTCAGAAACACACATCTCTTGCATGTTTGCTGCCTCTTGATTGGGTATAGACCTCTTGCTGTACCAATACAGATTATTTTTGCATGTTAGTCAACAATACTGAAATAAAATACACTTGCAATCACAACTGTTTCGTCAACCTCCATTAAATATAAAATATTTTCCATGTCACTCTTTTTTTCTCAGAAAACTTGAAATAAAATATGATCTTGGGGTGGAATGTTTTGTTAAAACTTCAATAATTGGTCATGAAAGACCAATAACTAATTTGCTGTAGAGTTCAATTTAAGGTGAGGGAGAAAAGTAACGAAGTTGACATGCACTGTACAAGAAACTGCAAAAATTCCAAATATCATCTTTATCAAAACATGCTGAGTTACTGTAAGGTGTGCCCAAGCCATGTTGCAGAAAATCCTTTTCAACATGCTTGTTAAACAAATCAAATCCAAAATAAAATACATACTGAAACAATACAGAACTGTAAAATAACCAACAGTCCTAAAATCTGGACAATATCAGGGGACTGAACAATGGTAGCAATGAATAGTACAATGATAAGTACCCTGGGACAAGGGAGAAAAAGAGAAACGTACAATTTGCACATAATGTTTATCTTTATAAGGCATGTGCCTTTTACAATGAAATAAATAATTTACATTTATTTTCATCATCACTTTTTGTCACATAAACATTTTCTCTGTGAAATAACTCAAAAAATTTCCTTTAAGATTCCCTTATCTGCATGTCTGCAAAACACAGACTAATGAATGGTCTAAAGAATGATAAACAATGTATTTTTTTTTAATCACGCTGTTGCATTCACTCCCCTTGAAAACCATGCACTAGTGAAATTTATCTTTAAAAATAACATAAATTGTTGAAAATGGCTGATCTGTTTTATTTGTTTTTCTTCATCTTTTTTGCAAGTTGCAGCCTCAAGAAAATAATTTTCATTTTTTTAAATTCAGCTAAATTTGTGTCCATGCAAATAAACTAAAAACAAAAAAATATATTGATTTTCTTTCCTCATTTAAATTTCATACAATATATCAACAGAGAAAGAATGATGGTAGATAGTACAAGTACATCTTCGTGTGGGGTTTTGATCGTTACTGTTTATTCTGGAGTGTTGATGGTAGTCACTTCAGTATTACCTTGGATTAAGTGTTGAGTCTTTCTGGTTGTTTGATTCAGTACATAAACCTACAGTTATGTGGGACATTTCTCTGCTGTTTTGAGTCTTTCTGGTTGTTTGATTCAGTACATAAACCTACAGTTATGTGGGACATTTCTCTGCTGTTTTGAGTCTTTCTGGTTGTTTGATTCAGTACATAAACCTACAGTTATGTGGGACATTTCTCTGCTGTTTTGGGGGAGTGTGGATACAAGCTGGGACACACCTCACCCAAAGCGATGGTCTCCAAAACTCCATCTACACAGCTAGGTCTGTTGGCGTGGCGTGACCAAGCTTCTGGGCAGGAACACTGTCAACCCCCTTCAGATACAAGTACATTGACATCAAAGAAAAAAACTAAAACAAATAAAAAATAAACAAAAAAAATAAAAGCAAAACATCTATTTTTCATTCGAAAAGGGCTTCTGTAGAACTCGTTTAGCGGTTCCCAGTAGTGACCCCCATGGCTTCGAATTGGATGAAAACCTGGACGGATTCCTCGTGCTAAGGAGTTCATTCCAGCTTCCTCCAACAACAACAATAACACCCGGCATTCCAGGCCGCCAGGCGCTCGCCACACGCTTCTTCACGTGCACAATGTGTGCGACGCTTTTGCTCAAAACACAGGATCACATTCGCACCCCTAGAAACAGGCTCAGAAGACACAACATCAAGCATGCAGTGTAACTCGGGGGCGTGACCTGTATCGCAACACCGGCTGCTACAACAACGCTATCTGTCCACACGCTGCTATGATCGAGAGAAACTGTCCAGTGAAGATTGGGAAGCTCTTCTTGTCATCGTGGCCAGAGTAGGGTCCACCAATGAGGAAGGAGGAAAAAGCTTGAACCAGCCAATCACCATGTTGGACAGGTCCAGCTCATCTAAAAGTATCTGAACTGCTCCCATGAATGATTTATGGTCCATACGTCCATAATCCCCCCATACGATGATCTGTGGGGGAAACAACAACCGTTCAATCAAAACGATGATAAGCCTGAATAAAAGTTCCTTGTAATAAGAGTGGTATTGAGTTTCTGCAGCTACTTTAATATTTGTGAGGCTTGGGATAAGTTTTTACCTGTAAAACCTTCCCTCCCGGACTGTCCTCAAACGGCAGTTGCTGCTGGTAAAGAGGGTCCAAGGTTTTTCTTGCTACTTTTGTTTTCTTTTTGGCTATGCAGGCTCCATTTTCCAAAAGGTAGACCTTTACATACGGTGCTGTGAGTAGAGGAGATGAGAAAGAAAATGTTAGGATTTGCATGATCTCTTATTCTGCTTTTTTAATAGTGCCTTAACATCCCCACTAGCGGAGAGACAAACATCTGTTTACCAAATAAATACAATATTAATCAAACATCAACAAAGGAGCGGTTTACGACAGAAGTGTGCGATGATCTGTAATGTCAGTTTGAGAGCTGAAGTTACCTGGCAGTGCCTTGGAACCTGGTTTTCCCACAAGGCCACGGGCTCTGATGACCTCCACCTCCAGCGCTCCTTTCTTATCCACCATGCCGATCTGGATGTCGCCTGAACAACACACAAAAGACAGCAAACTATCAGCACACGCCTACAAATTCAAAACCAGGAACTTAGACATGCTTTAAACGCATGTATTGGGTTTGATGTTTTTGGTAGAAATAGCACAGGCTTGCGTGAAAAGAGCGATTCAAAGTCTTCCATTGATGCTGAATAATGGTGGCTAACACGGGACCTAATTAGTGGTAGCAGTCTTGTTCTCACCCATAGATGGAGTAGCCAACGTCTGTCGTCCAACCAGCTGGGCGGGGCCAAGTCCATCCAGGAAGTCACTGAACTGGGTGTCTGAGGACAGCCTCACGCCGGGGAAGATGAGACTGGAAGAACAACAGAGAAAGACACACTGGTTACCATGGACACAAAGGTAAGGTAAAGTTCTGGCTGAGCAAAGGGCATGAGGATCATGAAGAAAGACTGAAGCCTACAGTATAGTGCGTAATTAAATATAGCTTTGAAATGTTTGAGCAGGTATTTTACAAATCACCGTCCGCCAGAAAAGTCGGAGCTGCTGAACTGATCCCCCCAAGAAACATCCAGTAATTCGAAGTGTGAGCCCTATTTTCATCTGGGCTCAAACTCAGAAACCTTGAGAGGAGGCTTGATGATCGCAGTGTGTGACTTCTTGTTTGCTTACTTTCCCTCGGAGCTGGAGCTGTTCATGCTGCCCTCTGTGGACTGTGTGTGTGGGGGGGGTGTGTGTGTGTGTGTGTGGGTGTGTGCGTGCGTGCGTGCATGCGTGCGTGTGTGTGTGTGTGTGTGTGTGTGTGTGTATGTGTGTGGGGGGGATGCGTGTGTGCGTGTGTGTGTGTGTGCGTGTGTGTGTGTGTGCGTGTGCGTGTGTGTGTGGGGTGTGTGTGTGTGTGCGTGTGGGTGCGTGCGTGCGTGCGTGCGTGCGTGCATGCGTGCGTGTGTGTGTGTGTGTATGTGTATGTGTGTGGGGGGGATGCGTGTGTGTGTGTGTGTGCATGTGTGTGTGTGTGTGTGTGTGTGTGTGTGTGTGTGTGTGTGTGTGTGTGTGAAAGAGAGAGAGAGGGAGTTCTTGTTTGCTTACTTTCCCTCGGAGCTGTAGCTGTTCATGCTGCCGTCTGTGGACTCCCGGCTGGCTTGTCGGGTCATCCTGCTCCTCATCTCCACTGCCAGGCCCGTCTCTGTGCTCCTCTGGATAGTGCTGCGCAACTTCTTACCTCCCGCTTCTGCAGCAACAATGACACAAAGAGACAGAGAAGGAGGGAGAGAGAGAGAGAGAGAGAGAGAGAGAATAGAGGCTGTCAATTGATGACGTTGAATCATGTTCTGACTCATAACGCGGATTGTGTTCACATGGATTTCTATAGATATAGACATACTCGTGTTTCCGTTGATTCATAGAAAGGCCAAAGCAATGCATAGTGTATTGTGTGAAATCAAAGTCATCCTGACACCAGGAGTAGAATGGACTCTGGGAGCGATCACGCTATGACACTTTCACCAGGGCCATGAATCCATGAATCAAACAAGGTCACTCCTTTGTGATCATTTCCCCAGGTGTGTGGAACAGATCAACATGTCCAGCCCTCCTCTGGCCTGTGGCAGTCTTTTGGGAGTCCATGCTCCACCTACAAACCCCGTCCAGTGTCTGCCCCCTCTACCTAACCTAACCCATCAGCTGATCCAAGATGACAGCTGCCTCCCCCCATTAGCCCTGTTGCTGCTCATCTCTAGCAAGCCTCTCTGACAGCCTCTCTGTGTGGGGCCACGTGGCAGTGCCTCACACACGTATCTGCACAAATGTATGGATGCTCCCACGCCAGACACACTCCTGCACAGCATTCCCACACGCACGCCACTGTTTTATGTTTATGATGTTTTAGGAGGAAGGTTAGCAATTTCTTCTTAGCTCGGAGCACCAACAGTGCTTAAAGACACCAAGACTTAAAATAATGTAAAACATACAAGAGTTTGGATGATTCAAAATCAATGAAGACGGTGTAGGATATGTGAAGTTGTTGGCATTAAAACCTATAGGCAGAGGTTTTAACACAGGGTTCAAGGTGTGTTTGTATTACATCCTGGAGTTTATATTGTAGAGGCGGCCATTCGCCTCTCCTGTAGGTGCGCATGTTGGCACATGAGAGCCATGTGTACATGAGCTCCTGCTACTCGGTGTTACCACAAGAGAAGCTTCAATCCTTTTTTAAATCGGTCAAAATGTCAACATGAAATCAGGTGCAGTATATGGCTATAGTGCAATGCATAACATGTTAATCATCCAAGCAATACTAAATGTTATTGCACCTTAAATTATATAATGCAATTTATTTTCTCTTATCTGCCATTCAAAAAAATGATACTATTACAAGTCAAATGAGTGCATCATATCATTTCCCAAAGGTTAGATCTACTATTTGTTGCATGGAATGAAACCCAATAAGGGATTAAATGATCCTCAGTTTGCTATTTTCAACCCTAGGGCGCACAGCGCTAAAAAATAATATGCCTATGAATAAATCTCATGTCATTTCCACCATATCATTTCCTAGACATTGTTTGTGTGTCCTGACTACAGCATTCCCAATCCTGACTACAGCATTCCCAATCCTGACTACAGCATTCCCAATCCGGCATCGTCATTATGCCTCTATTGTCACACCAGCTGTTTTTCCTCCATCCCTTCTCCTTCCCCATCCTCCTCAGAGAGGCGACACGCTGCTCTCTGAACTAAGGAGAAGAAGCAGAGGAGCCTGTGTCTCTAGAGAGAGAAACAGAGCTGACACTTTTGTGCCTGGCAATCAGTCATTCAGCTGTCCCCCCGCCTCCTCTTCCTACTCGTCACCAGTGGCGTGCCGTCCATTAGGCGAACTAGGCAAATGCTAAGGGCGCTTGAGCCGTTAGGGGCGCCAGAGAGGGTAAAAAAAAAAAAAAAAAATTTTTTTTTTTTTTTACAAATACTTTTTCATGATAATAGGCCTACTATTATTTTACAAAAGTAGACAAAAAATAAGCAGAACAATGTCTTAAGTCTTTAAATAATAGTGAAATCATTTTTCTAATTCTGGCTGCCTGGGCTGCAGCACTTTCACCATGGTCCCTAATCCATACCACCCCACCCCCTGCGCAGCCGCGCCCCCTTCTACCTGCTCTGAGCTTTTTCCCAGAGTGGGGGAAGGGAGCTGGAAGGTGGGTGCTGAGGGTGCTGCAGCACCCCCTGGTGGCAAGAAATGGGATTTTCGAAATTGTTGGATTTGGCTGTCTTGTGTTTATACCACCAACAAGATGCATTAAAAAACAGTTTGTGCTTCCCAGCTCTAATCTTATTTCATACGCTCTCTCTTCAAAAGTGTTTGATTTTCATCATAATCTGGTTTTCCATAATAATAATAATAAGTTCAGTGTTTATGCCTGTGTTGCTGTCTGTTGTAGTGTAAAACGACTAAAGGGAGAGCAGGTGCTGAAAGTGAGTGAGAAAAGGAGAAGATACTGAATAATGACATCACAACAGTATAATCCTAATGTTAATTTAAAATTAAATATTCTTCTAAATATGGATGAAAGTCCAAAAAACGTAAAATTTTCTTCGGCGCTGCCCTCGCGGGCAGCACCAAGAGTCCCTTCCTTACAGCACCCCCTACCTAAAAGTACTTCCAGCGCCACTGGGGAAGGGCCATTCTGAGCCTGCACTGCAGTGGTGGAATTAACTGCGATATAATTTTTATTATTATTATTTTATTATTTTCTTTGGGGGAGGGGGGGCACCAGCAAAAATCTTGCCTAGGGCACCAACTTGGTCAGGCACGCCACTGCTCGTCACACTTCACAACAGGAGCCCGAGTGGCAGAGGTCGACTGTGACGTCTGTAGCAACCTGCAACTGACAGACCGGCTCTGCCAATCAGTGGCCACTGGCCAGTCTAAATGTTATTAATGAACATCAAGAAACAAGCAACTACTTGTTGTGCTGCGTTCCACACAATAACTACTGTAGGTGTGCTCTGCAAATTGTAGTAGGTTGACACATAAAGACGCCATATAGATCCAGATAGAAACCACTTCTACCCTATCAATGCAATTATCAATCTGACTGCATGATCTATGTACAAAACGGGACCCAAGACTGTCGGTGCAATGATGATTCTAAATGTATGACCAATCGTTATCTTCTTTTTAATGACATCCCTGAAATCCTTCCCCTCCCCACACACACACACACACACACACACACACACACACACACACACACACACACACACACACACACACACACACACACACACACACACACACACACACACACACACACACACACACACACACACACACACACACACACACACACCCCACACATTTACAAGGACACACAATTGTTTCAATAGCTGGACAGAGCAGGATAGGAAATTCACTTTTTTAAACAAGGGCTATTTTTGCCCCTGTGATATATATTTCGGCGGCATTTTAGATAATTTCCAGGGCAATTTGATCAAATGTTGGGAAATACTTTAGTTGCACCTATCTAGCATGACAGACCAATCAATGACTCTTATCCAAGCATATGTTATTTCTAAAAGTTCATAAACAATCACAGTTAAAGATCCCCATTTCCTATCTCAACAACACTGTTGATTGTCTGGCATGTTATTAATGTACTTGGCAAAAACATGAGTGAACTAGCTGGCCAGCTAGCTTGTGCTGCCTGTTACTGAGGTCAATAACGCTAGTAGGAGGAGGGGCGGGGGTTGTACAGATGCCTAGTTGGCTCTTTTCGAGCTTTGCAAATACAGAATAATGTTAAAATACAGAAGGTATTAAAATCTTTAATTTATGGGAGCATTTAAAAGCCTCGGTCACCCAAGTTCCAAGGGCAATTCTAGATTTCGTTTAGGGGCATTTTGCCCCCCGAGCCCCCACTAATTCACTACCCTGGGACAGAGGATATGGGGGCCAATTACTTTTGCCATGTAACTGGCAGGAATACTAATATTGCACTAGCATGAATTGTTTAGACGCATCAAGTGGAGCTAGCCTGAAGGAGGGAATTTGGAGTTTGAAGCAGCAGTAGCATAGACGTTAGAGATGTTGGCTCATCACCAGATGGTCACCCGTTCAAATCCTGCGCTGGCTGGACAGCGAAAGGCAATGACAGACTCCAGTGGAGTTGCTCAGTGGCCAACAGTAGAAGACTGTGTATAACTGAGTATGAAGTAAGATGTTGCTGAAAAAGAGCCTTTGTGCTCAGGAAAATATCCCTGGATAAAAGAATAGAGGAATAAAAGTGTGTGCCTGCCTGCTGTATCTCTGATCCAAGACCTATTGTCTTTCTCTGCAAAAAATAAAATAAAATAAAAAATAAATCCCATTGCTGCTATATTGTCGGAATTGACAAGAGCATCTTGGGAGTCACACAGTAAATATAAACACACGTTCAACATCTGCCACTGTGAAGGAAATGTGAAGAGACAGTCATAGAGCACTGTTGATTTCCTGCTAAATCGGCACTACCACCCACAAGGAACCAAACAAATGATTCATGACACATCCAAATGAAGACCTGCGTGGTTGCCAGTCCACATTTAAAAATCATCAATGGGAAAAAGACATATTTTAATGTCATAAATAGCTGCATTACACATCAACAAACAGACCGTATCTCATCATAACCACCAATGTCAACATCACCACCAGTGGCCTGCAATAACTGCTAAAGCGGTCCACATCCACAACAAGCTGAAGACAGGAAGACAAATTGGCCGCGCTTGAGATGATGACAACATGTTGACAAAGGTATTACCTTCCAGTAGATCACATTAGCTAAGTACACAATGCTCAAGCATTCTCCCCCCTCATGTTAATCTAACTGCCCCATCCTCCTGACCACTGCGTCTCTCCTGCTGCCCCCCTGCCCTCCCCTCCCCTCCCCTCCCCTCCCCCCCTGCAGTCAGACAGTTCCCCGGCCGGTTGTCATCTTACCTCCGTCCTCTTCGTCGAAGGAGTTCATGCAGGGGAAATAGACAGCCAGTGCCTCAAATGATGCCGACAGGCTCATCTTACTCTGGGAGCGCTGGATACGCATCCCAGCAGCTGGAGCAGCGGCATCATGTCCCTGCCTGCCCATTGTCACCGGTTGTCGCCAACTCTTTCAACGCAGTGAATCGAATGCACCAGATGTTGGGTTTTGCTTTCTCTGGCTGGTCTCAGGTCAAGTCTAACCTAATCAGCTGGATAAACACCTTAGACTACTCTGCTGTTCTGCACAGTAGGAGATGAGGTCTGAGCTGCGATGTGTCGTCTTCCACTCTGCTCCTGAATGCGCTGCGGACTGCGTCTTTTAGGCAAAGGTTGTTTCAGTAGCGGAGTCTTAGTGCTGTCTGTGTCTGACGTTTCTGCTGCTCCTCTTTTCTACTGAGGGGGGAGGGGAGCGAGCGAGCGAGCCGCATCCCTCTCGGCCAATCGGAGGGCCGGGCTGCTCAGGCGCACGCACCTCAGCTGACTCTCCGGGTGAACGAGCTCTACCCAGAGATACATCTGAGCAATCCCCCCCACCCTCCCATTCTCATTTCTTCCACCTCTTTCTCTCTATCATGGTCTTCCATTCTCTTGTATCACCCTGTTTGCTTGCTCTCTTGCTGTCTTTCCTGCTCTTTGTCACTGTCTCTCTACCCCCCCCCCCCCCCCCCATCTTATCACCACACCGGCCACAGGCAGATCCAGAGAGGCCAGTGAAAACAAGCTGTCATTAGGCCTGCCAACAGCCACGCTCCTCTGCTGTTGTTCCACATGGCGGTCACTCGGGGTTCACGTGCAGAACCCACCGACTCAATCCCTCATCCTGCCACAACTTTAATTTCACAGCTGTGTTGTGTTTGGAGAAATTCAATTCACGTTCGCCGGGTGTTTTCATAGTTATTGAGGATGGGACGTCAAGGCCAACGGTTACACGTGCTCAACCCGATGACTCTAGCCGCCATCCTACACAGCTTCAGTGTCACAGCAATGTCAAGAGAAATCCAATTGACCTTGTTCAACTGTGAACCGTCAAACAATCAGAAGAAAAGCTCTTTGTTTGAATGAGTTTCAAACATAAATGTCTAAACATAAACCTCTGGCCACTCTATTGCTGCCTTTTGAGAAGCCTGAAGCTGGCCTATTCCAAACAGTCCAGAGCCACACCAGAGGAGCTAGCTAGAGAAAAGTCTCTCCTGAACTCACAGGTGGTCCCTGAAATACTGATAAATGCTCTGTTGCTGTCACGATGTGTAAGGGACAACACTTTGAGCACATTCATGACATTACACTAAACTCCAGCCCTTCTGGTATGTGTCAATCTCAGAGATGGGTAAATTGTGTTGCTTTGACACATACTGTCTGAACCAACTGCAGTGCTTCAACTCAGAAAACTCTATCTGGCAGAATAGGCACAAGACAGGCCAATTACAGTATGTTCATAAATATAGCAGCCTCCCTAGTGTTCTCGCTGTGGCTAGAACTCCTCTCTAAGAGACACGGCAACCTACTTCCGTGAAGGAGCCACTTAATGCATTGTGTCCATTTGCAGGTTACATTGGCTTTCATCTAGGTCAGCACAGTCAAAAACAACACTTCAAATTTGCAACGAGGGGGAAATTGAAAAAAGGCACAAAGCTACCACAATACAACTGGGTCATTGTTAATGGGTTCTACAGCAGTGTTTCCTTAGGAAAAGATTAGGACCGGGGTTAGGCCTCTCAGGCCCAACAACGAAACTCATCAAGGAGATCTGTATGTTTTTAAAGGAACGAGGCAAGAAATAGCTCTCTTCCAGGAAGACATGTGGCTTTGACAGTATTGTGCCAGCTCTGTAGCTTTTGCATACGCAAAAACTGCTGCAGAATGTCATAGACACTGCATGGAATCATAGTTAATTGCTTGCTACTTTTACTAGTCATTGCTTTTTTAGCCACATTCCTAATGGAAAGGCAGGATCTGACTTTAATTTTAACCCATTGATACCTGATGCAGCATTTGTGTGTGTATCTCTTTAAGACCGCGAACCACATTGACGCGGTTCACGGTCTTAAAGGGATACACACACAAATGTGGGATATACACACCAATGCTGCATCAGGTATCAATGGGTTAATACAACGCATTGTTTGGTCTTTTGAGCTCTTTCACTTTGTGACATTGTAAACTCATTGTTCATGCCGTTTGATCATATCAAATCTCTCTCATTATCTTTATCATCACATCATCATGTTCATTGACAAGTCACTGTGCTCCTCCTAAGGTCTGCCCACTACCTTACACTCAAAGATCACACATATTTTCTTAGCATGAAATCATGTTGGTAGTTGACTGGCCTATGACAGAGAATTTAAAAAAATCATAGTGGCCAGTGAAATTAATTTGCAGTGGAAAAGACATCATGGCTTTTGTTCATTTAGTGCACGGAAGACACAAAGGACAATCTTTTTGTCATCGCAAAAAGGTTGCTAGGACAAAATAATAATCAGAAAAAACGCCAGAAAGAATAGTGTGACAAGTCATCAAGCCCTTCCCGAAGTCCTAGTACAGGACATGCGTCATAGACACGTGGCAACAGTAGCTGGCATTCACGTTTGGCACGTGTTGCTCTCGCTCAACTTTTGCACCTTTCGTGCAGTTTATTTCTACCCAACTACCACTACAGAGCCAGAGAGAGGCACGCACGCACGTGAACACACACACACACACACACACGCGTGCACACACACACACACACACACACACACACGCACGCACGCACGCACATACGAACACACACACACACACACACACACACACACACACACACACACAGAAGTCATCAACTTCACCATAGCTGAATAGCTGACACACCGCACCTGAAGAACAATATACACTAAGGTTAATTACAGTTCCTGCAAATCTTTTCAATAAAGCACGTGTACTGTAGGCGTCTGAAAATAGATCAGTTCACATCTCACGTGACAAACTAGACAAGAGCTCTAATGTGGCGTTCTCTGTACTCATTTCGTGGACAATACTGAACCTTATGCCTGTTCATTAAAAGTCAGTTCAAACAAGTTCTGAGGCTGAGGAAAGAAGAACCTATATGTTTTCGAGTGTATAATATCTCTGTACTGACGTGCTGCCAGGTTATATGTGATTGTCAGTGTAATCCTACAACATTGTCTGGCTGTTTCAGACAATTATTGTTTCTAAATTGTATGTAACACTTCTGTAAAAAACAAGACTAGGCAAGTCTAGTTAAGCCAGGCCCGGACTGCTGCCGCTGCTGCTCAAACCTCACGCATGCGTGTTTCAACAATGGGGAGCCAGTCAGTCAGTCCATGAGTCAGTCAGTCAGTAAGCCTTTGTTCACACCTGGCGGTTAACCTAAGCAGAACTGAAGTTGAGCTCACGCTGAAGTTGAGCTGACGCTTAACCGGTCACACCAGAAGCATTCTCTTTTCCTCAGTGCCTCGAACCCGCCCACAACTTCCATTTACTTCATGCTTCACGCTTGGAAAATAGGACTGAATCCTGAACAATCGTTTGAGCGCAGCTTGAGCGCAGCTTGAGCATGCCTTGAGCAAGGCACGCGTGCGGCTGGTGTGAACAGCTTCACCTGTTAACAAGGACGCCGAAATGAAACTTGTGGGTTCAGCGTAGGTTGAGTGTACGTTGAGCTTAGGTTGCTTCGGCGTATGGTGTGAACGTCCCGTAAGGCCCTGAGACGTTTCTTGGCCGGCCCATTCCAGGTCTGGCAAAAACAGACCACATTGTGTACAGCGATGGATTTAAAGATGGGTTCGAGGACATATAGGAGTTGTTGGTCTCCAGCATAATGACAATTAGATTTTATGATTAGTCAATTCACTGGTTAGATCAACCAGCTAACCTCTTAACAGACAGGTACCATACAAGCTGATGGGGGTGCATTTTATTTAGGGTCCCTTGGTACTGCCTGTTATGGAGAATCTCCATTTTAGGCCACAAATCTACACTCAGACACACAATAAAAAGAATGCCTCTGGCCTGGCTATCGCCGGCGGAGGCATAACAAGCATGGATTAACACTGAAGCGGTATTGTCTCAACTCCTTTGGGTTCTTTCCACAATCACATGGAGTAGTTTTCCAAAGTTGACTGAACACCGTATCAAGTCTGGATCTATGACACAACTCCTTACCACGACCCAAACGATGCGACAGTGACCTAACGACTGGGAATCAAAAGCACCTCATATGGCAGGAATCCAAAGAATCCCGCCAATTCAAAACAATAAAAGAACGTAAGATCCCAGAAGTCGTACGCGGGGTCTGTCTGGCAGGCGGCGTGGATCACAGGCGGAAGTGTTTGTGATTGATGAGGCGAGGTGAAGCCAAGCGTCATAGAGGGTCTCTGGTTCTACAGACTGTAAACACTCCCTAATGGAGGGTTCCTAACCCAATGTAGGCAAACGCACACTCACACATGCACAATTACATTCACACGCAAACAGACACAACGGCACACACACACACACACACACACACACACACACACACACAAGGTCAGACAAACACTCCATCTTCTCTCTGTTTACAGTACAGTCCCTGCTGCCTGTCTTGATGGAGGCCAGTCCTGCAGCCTGGAAGTGCAATTTCCCCTCTGGTCTCTGGCTCAGGCATGATGAGCAGTATGACTTGAGATAGCTTTGATGCATGGACAGACACAACGGATCCTATCCACCTTATTTTTGAATGCCCCACTGTAAAAAAGAATTGTGGGAACAAGGTCTGGTTTAATGTGACTCATTGTTGCAGCTTGCCATTTCCTTTGTTATACTCTGCTGCAGACCCGAATTTTAAACCGGAAGCTGGAGTCCGTTATAAAAGTTATAAATATAGTCACGTTATAAACAACTAACCAATGCTGGGGGTCCGTATGGAAACAGTGTTACTCGAAATGGTTAACAGTTAAATCAATTTGGTCATTCAGTGGCGTTTTACTGCCATGTAAAGTAACTATTACACTAGCCATTAGCATTAGCCACAGTAGCCGACTACCCACAATGCATTACGTTATCCCAGCACCCGAACAACACGGCTGTAGAGCAGAATGGCTCTGAAAAATCCTCATAGACGTTTTTTTTGTCAAGTTAAAACAGTGTAAAAATTACACCGGAAGCGGAAGAAGCACCCATCAGGCATCATGGCAGCTAGAAATAAGGTGGATAGGTCAGCTTGCAAAAGTCATTTTCATTGTTTATTACCATTTCTGTCACAGCATAATGTTGCTATAAGACAAAGGCCGTGATTACTATTTCATAATTATTTTTTGCCCTTATTGGATTAGCCTACATGCGTTTAAGTTGACAAAACTGTTATATTCATTGACGAAAGTTGATTAAAAAAATAAGACTAATATTTAATCAGATTAATCACTTTATTCAAATTGAGGATTTAATTTTAAGATTTTTTTATGATGACGTCATATATGATGACAGACATTCGAAGGTTCATTCAAAAAACCTCAATAGAAGTTAATAGCAGATACCAGCTGATCCAATCTAAAGTCGCTCACCGTCTTCACTACTCCAAGCATAAATTGCACAAGATCTACCCTTCTGTCTCACCACGGTGTGACAGGTGTCAGAGGGAACACTATCTCATGCCTTCTGGTTCTGCCCTTCACTAACGGGGTTCTGGGCCAAAATATTTGATCTGTAATCTAAGGCCTACATAATAACCCTGCAGCCAGAGGCAGAAGTAGCCATCTTTGGCCACTTGGAGTCCTCTCTGAACTTCCCTACAGCTGTGCAACAATCTCTGACACTTGGGACAACTGTCATCAAAAAACTCATTCTGAAATAATGGAAGTCCTCCTCTTCACCTTCTTTTCAGGTGTGGCTGTTATACAGGTGGAGAGACTCAGGTCCCTGAGAGCCAACTCACTTAAAAGGTTCTCAACTATCTGGGACCCGTTTTTGGCCTACTTTGACAAGGTTAAGAATGACAAGTGAAGTGACTGAGGTTAGAGGTGACAACTGGTTTCTTATGGACCCCTTGCATGGGATCCCATGCACAATATCTCTTACAAACACATAAGCGCCTTATGCGGCTGGTAGCACTATGTTGTAATGTTGAATGTCGTTGATGTATCTCTTTTCTTTTCTTTTCCTGTGTCTGAGCCTGTTTGTTTTGTTTGTGTATTATTGTTCTATTTTTTTTTTTTTTATCAAATATTAGGGGGAAAGATAGAAGCTTTGAATATATATATATATTGAATATATATATATATATATATATACTGCATATATATATATATATATTCAATATATATATATATATACTGTATATATATATATATATATATATATATACTGCATATATATATACTGCATGTGAGAACTGTCATCGCTGTATGATGACTTCATGCTGAAAGACTCTTGCGTGTGAGAACTGTCATCGCTGTATGATGACTTCATGCTGAAAGACTCTTGCGTGTGAGAACTGTCACCGCTGTATGATGACTTCATGCTGAAAGACTCTTGCGTGTGAGAACTGTCACCGCTGTATGATGACTTCATGCTGAAAGACTCTTGCGTGTCAGAACTGTCACCGCTGTATGATGACTTCATGCTGAAAGACTCTTGCGTGTGAGAACTGTCACCGCTGTATGATGACTTCATGCTGAAAGCGGAATTGGGGACATTTCTCACAGGTTTTTATGACCAGGAGAGAAATCATGCACACAGGCCATGACTCAACTGACCACAACACCTTTTAAGGGCATCGCTCACCATCCTTCCTGTTTGACTGACAGCTACGAAGCAGAGCTGTGAGCATTTAAAGACAAAACAGAAGAGGAAGCCCGTATTTTTAGCAGCAGTTGAAATTCTAAAATGGCCGGGTGGAAGTTCATGTTTAGTCTCTCGCTCAGAGAATGCAAATAGGGCCGCCACCTCCTCTCTATCCAAGTATCCATGTATCCTCCACTGTATCCAAGCCTCAGTCTGACACATGGGACATGTGGCTGAGGAGCACGTCACACTACACACTGAAAGCTTAAGCAGCTGGTGGAGCATGATCACAGAGTTTATGAGATGAATCAACAGTTTGTTTTCCAGATATGCTGAGTGACGCTACACAATGTTCTCAAGAACCATCAGATAAAGAAATCATTATTTAATATTCAATGTGATTCAATGTGACAATTAACATGTTTTGAAGACCAAGAAGGAGGGTAAGAGCTGATAACAACCCATAACAGCCAACATGCACTTCAAAATAGTGGAACTGGAATCAATTATTATTATTATTATTATTATTTGTTTTGTGATGTAAACCAGCTCCCTTTGTGCCGTAAAGGAATGCAGCATGTTTAGTTCCCAACAAATCTAACATGGTGTCACATGTCAAATGTGTGTAAGTGTATAGGATATTACTGCCTCCAAATGTGGTGATTTATTGATGTTAAAATTTCTCACAAAGCATAAGCCCTCGTTCACACAGGACACCGAACGTAAGCAGAACTGAAGCTTGAAGCAGGCACAAGCTGAACGTACGCCTTACCTTGCCTTACTCTCGCGCCTTGAAGCCGCCCACAACTCCCATTGACTTCATGCCTGGCTTCACGTGTCACGCTTGGAAAATAGGCGTCAATCCTGAACGATCGCATGGCTTCGGCAAGGCGTCAGTGTGACACGACCTCGCCTGTTAACAAGGACACCTAAATGAAACTTGTGGGTTCAGCGTACAGTAGGTACAGCTTAGGTTGAACGTTGCTTCGCCGTACTGTGTGAACGGGGGCTAAAACAACCGCACCCAACAACAAAAGCAGGGAAATGGGAGAAAAGCAAACTTAAATGTGGGATAAAGATTTATATAAAATGTTATGTAGGGGATAAAAATCCTCTTCTTTGCTGATAAAGCAATACCAATGTGCATATGTCCTATACTGCACAGTATATTGAAATGTATGTGCTGTATCATCTCATCATATCACATACAGTATCATGTGCATCGCCCACAGCTCCAAAAGCAGAGTTTAAAAGTCGTGAAGTTCACCTTGTGTCGTTTCCATCACAACAATATGAAGACAAGTAAGAATGACTGAGGTCGCAGCAGGTGAAGTTTAGCCTGCTAATGTTAACACAGGGTTAACATTACTAAAGCATATCCACAAAACCAAACTATCCTCCTGGACAGCGACGTAGGAAAAAAAAACGAATCTTCAAAATAAGAACATTTGTTAATTTCTTTGATGATGCAAGGTACATCGTCTGCTAGGGGAGGCGACGCCATGTGCTATGCTCGCTCGGAAAACATTAATTTAATCCAGCAGCTCTCATATTCAAGTCAGAACTCATGAATAAACATAAAGTCTGGAGGGTCGTACTCGTACATCATCGCTGATTCTAATACAGAGCTCTCTCATTAAAGCTGCTCATGAGAAGATCATACTGTAAGTTCAGAGGAAGAAGCAGGAATCATTTTCATAGGATTTACATCTAATACTTCTGATACTGTGAGGGCAGACTGCCTACGTTCTATTACAGTGAAGTACGTAAATTGTCACGCGATCATAAAACAAACTGGGATGGGTTAAATAAATCTCTCTGGATTTAAAACAATAGCCATTGTTATCTTGTCCTCAGTGCCTGCCTGTCAGGTCTCTACTATCAGGCCTAACAGGGACATATTATCGACCGCGGGTATATTATATTTGTCTTCAGGGGCTAAAATAAAGTTTTTATTGTCACCTTTGCCTGGAGAGCCAAATCGGCCTACTGTACATCATTATCATCATCATCAGTATATAAATGGGAGCTGGGGCTCTGTCTGTTTGTTTCTCTGTCCCACTGTGATCGTAATGTAATGTAATAAATCAGACTGTGACATCATCCGTGATGTCATAAATCCCACTGTGACATCAGTGATGATGAAATCCCACTGTGACATCATCAGTGATGATGAAATCCCACTGTGACATCATCAGTGATGTCATAAATCCCACTGTGATATCATCAGTGATGTCATAAATCTGACATAATCAGTGATGCTGTTGGGGCTCTGTCTGTTTGTTTCTCTGTCCCACTGTGATTGTCCCACTATGATGTCATAAATCCCACTGTGACATCATCAGTGATCATCATCATCATCATCATCATCATCGTCAGTAGCCTATATACCTGTAAATGGGAGCTGGGGCTCTGTCTGTGTGTTTGTTTTTCTGTCCCACTGTGATTGTCCCACTGTGATGTCATAAATCCCACTGTGACATCATCCGTGATGTCATAAATCCCACTGTGACATCATCAGTGATGTCATAAATACCACTGTGACATCATCAGTGATGTCATAAATCTGACATCATCAGTGATGCTGGTCTCATTGGCCACACAGCAGCCGAGCTGCGAATGCAAGCTGCAGGGCCAGCTTGGCGACCTGCAGGACGGGCAATAGGGAGCCCATGTAGTGAATACAAAATGCAGCCCAGAACTCTTATCTTTAATGCTGACCTGATGTCTAGTTATTGCTTCAGGTGCAGGGAGAAAACATAATGTAGGGTACTGGTCTTATTACTGAACATCATGGCAGATTTGTTGGTATATTTCCTTAGATGAAGTGGTTTAAACTTATAGGCAAACACCATCCTTCTATCAATCACATCCCTCTGTCCATCACATCCCTCTGTCCATCACATCCCTTTATCCATCACATCCCTTTATCCATCACATCCCTCTGTCCATCACATCCCTTTATCCATCACATCCCTTTATCCATCACATCCCTTTATCCATCACATCCCTTTATCCATCACATCCCTCTGTCCATCACATCCCTTTATCCATCACATCCCTTTATCCATCACATCCCTTTATCCATCACATCCCTCTGTCCATCACATCCCTTTATCCATCACATCCCTTTATCCATCACATCCCTTTATCCATCACATCCCTCTGTCCATCACATCCCTCTGTCCATCACACCCCTCTGTCCATCACATCCCTGTATCCATCACATCCCTCTGTCCATCACATCCCTTTATCCATCACATCCCTTTATCCATCACATCCCTCTGTCCATCACATCCCTCTGTCCATCACATCCCTTTATCCATCACATCCCTCTATCCATCACATCCCTCTGTCCATCACATCCCTCTGTCCATCACTGCAGAGATGGCTGATCGGAGAAAGCAGACTCATTAACGGCCACTCTGTCCCCTCATGAGTTGTTGTGATGGGAACAGAGAGGGAGAGAGAGAGAGAGAGAGAGAGAGAGAGAGAGAGAGAGAGAGAGCAGAGGCGGGGAGGAGAGGGCATGAAGAGAGCGATAGCAAGCGATACTGCGGCACTGGCGGGGGAAGGTGAAGGAGAGAAGAGGAGAAGGGGGCAGGTGAAATGAGGAAGAGACGGTGAAGACGGGAAAGAGGAGGCCGAAAAATATGGGGAGATAAGGAAAGTAAGAGGCAATGAGAGAGCAAGTGAGTTAGAGAGAGAGAGGGAGAGGGAGAGGGAGAGGGGGTGAGTTAGAGAGAGAGAGGGAGAGGGAGAGGGAGAGGGGGTGAGTTAGAGAGGGAGAGGGAGAGGGGGTGAGTTAGAGAGAGAGAGGGAGAGGGGGTTGGGCACAAAACAAGGGCTGCGGCTGTCGTTCGGCGTTGGTTGTACCTGGGCTGCTGTGTTCCTTCCATGCATCATCCTGAGAGCAGCATGTCTGCTCCGGCCCCCTAGGAGATTAATTAGCAGCCTCAGCTAGCGGAGGAGGTGCTGAGATAGGCGCCCGGCTCAAGATGAATTACCTCGGCTGAAAGCTCAAAGTTCAGCTATTTTACCACATACAAAACACTCTGGGGACTTTGGAGGCCCAATCTACATCAGTATCTGGTCTATATGGGCGGGGGTTGGGGAAGGAGGGGGGAGCCAATGCATTGTTGTATCTCCTGTATTCACCTTATCATTTGCCCATATCAGGAGGCTTCTGCATACGTCATTTTGCAATCGTCTTTCCGTTTTAGACCCGGAAGTAGATTACTCCTACCTTTATCATTATTTCTAGACTTGCCAAAAAGCTGCTTTCAGGCACTGATGATACCTTATGCTAATGAAGTCATAGAGACTGATGATGTCATCAATATGTGACATCACTGATGACATCACTGCTCCCTAATGATGTAATCACCTGTCACCTGTAGGTCAGGTGACTACTGATGATGTCATAGACATTGTGGCCCCTATCTTCCCACTGGCCTTAGGCGCTAAAACTGCCGTTAAACGCACAAAAAAACGCGCCTTGCGCCTGCCTCGGGAAGATAGCACCATGGTTTTAGGCCCCGAAATGCACTTTACGCCGAAGAGGCGTGGCGCAGTGCCAGAATAGGCCAGAATGGGCGTTTCGGCCTTAAATACCGGCCTAACGCTATCTTCCCCCCTGGCGTTAATTTAGCGCTTAGCGCTTTTCAAAACCAGGCCTTATTCAGTGCGCTGGGGATATTACTGTGCTCTCTCTCACTCCCTCTCTTTCGTGCATCAGACAGGCACAATGACTGATGAAAACAAAGTTGTTATACCGTAGTTTTGAGCCCCTGTCATTCAGAGGCTGTTGCATCACCCTACCTGTGCAGTGGGGGAGAAGAAAAGGTAGCGAGAGAAAACGATATCATTCTGCCCAAACAAATATTCACTGCGCCGGCTCCCCTACCAAAGCCACACATGTGAAATCTCCCAGCATGCATTGAGGCTAATACATTTCGACAAGAAATAGCAACCAAATCAGCCTAAATAGGCTAAGTGGTAGATAGAAATAATATTTATGTTAACACAACATGCAATTCTAGAACATTTCAATATTGGACAAAATAAAACATAAAAATCAAAACACAACCCTATGTGAAACATACATGTAATCCAAGTGGAATATATAGCCGTCGCAAATACAATGTGATATACTGTAGACGAGTGACAGCCGTAACACGGTTCTACTGTGATGTCCGCTCCAGCAAGCCTTGGCTTACTTCACACATACTTTTACAATAAAAACACATTTATGCAATGACTTTACATAATGTAGGCTATATTTATGTGCATCATTTAGGCTGTGCAGCAGGTAGTCTACAAATTATAAAACTACCTGCCCTGAATGAGCCGAGTGGGGTGCTTGTTCACTATTGTAAAAGTTATGTGTTTACAACATAAAGATTATGGAATTGGATGCTATCAGGAATGTCACCGATAGTTAACGTTCTATATTGTAGGCTACAGGGAGACCGCATCAGCCCTGCTGAACAGATCTGTATTTGCCTGGCTGTAGGTTGAATTGTTTTATTCAGGCTATGATCTGTGATGTGCTGAGATATACAAATTGGCATGAAGAGATGACAGCATGCAGCCAAAACCCGGACATGGATCAAGTGGATCGGAGCTTCGAAAGGAAGAATGTCATTGAGTAACTGCAGTTCACCAATGAGCACAGTTGTGAATAATTCTACGCTTAAAAGGCGTGGTTATAATGCTTAAGGCCGCGACACGAAAATATCGAGTGCGCCGGTCCACGCCCACTAATATGCGCTGCGCCTGGCGCTAAGCGCTAATATAAGGCCAGTGGGACGATAGAGCCCTGTGACGTCATTGTGATGTCATCAGTGGGGGGTATGGGGGAAGTGGAACAAGATCCCTAATGAAATGAAGTCTGCGAATTCTCTGAATGGTTTTAAAAACTTGAAAAAAATATTGCTGATTAACACGTTCACTGCCATTGACGAGATATCTCGGCTTACAGAATCCAACGGTTGACTGCCAATGACGAGATATGTCGGCTTAAAATTTTTTTTTTTTTTTTTGACGGTGGGACGTGGATCAACGCTCCCCACGTCTCCTATAAAAATATTGGAGCCACCGAACGTGTACAACCCATTCCACCGACCCACTAAGTGGCGACAGTGTTCTCCAGACTAGAGGGAGGCAAGCAAAAAGCAGTGTGAGGAAGCCATTCTCATGAAAATGGATTGGCGAAAACGCTTTCACTTTCGCGCTTGGGAGCTGGCGGTGGGGTTTTGCAAATTTGCATAATAGATTACGGGTGGAACACACTTTGAAACACGCAGCATAAATAAGACCAGAATCGCAAAAGCTTCATTAAAGCTCTCAACACAAACCCCAAGAAACGAGCGAGCCCATATCCAGACTTGCCCAGCGGCCGCCAGCAGACAGGCACAGCAGCAGCAAAGCAGTGAGCCTGGTGACGCGAGGTTACAGCAGCAACAGAAACGAGCTTGTGACACGCCCGCTGCAGCCAAGAAGAACACACACGGAGGGAGGAGTTTGAAGGAGAGGGGTGTTTCCTGCTGTTATGGAGGAAATTACTGTTCAAAACTATTGTTTAGATGTCTGACGTCTTACTGATGCCAAAAATGAATGGTTAAAGTGACTGTTCTATCGAATTTCACAAAAAGCCGTTTATCTCAGAATAAATTTTCAGACACTGAAACCATGCTGTATTCAACTGCTAATGCTTACATAACTACTAACTCTACAAACTAACTCTTTTAGACAGAGAAAGCACACATTCTATTAGTTCTTTTGAGATATTGTGTGTTCACAAAATCCTAACAGAAACGAATCCTCGGCTCTTGAAAGATGAGCCAGAATCCTCAAAAAAAAACCTTGGCAGAAGCTAACTACAGTATTGAAAAACGGCTGGCAGTGAATGTGTTAAGCTAGAGTAATGTATTCTGTAGTGTTTATATGATGCTATGTGTTACTGTATGTCCTGTTTTTATAAGACCATGGACCATGTTTGAAAGAAGTGTTTACACTTTTACATGTCATCCCTTGTATTTTGCTATTCTATATCCAAAGTAAAATCAATCAATTAATCACCTCTTTCAAATTCCGTGCCACCTCCAGCTCTCGACAAAACTCTGACAGGTGTCCTCATGGAAAACACCATTTTCTAACAAACACTGCATTCGGTACATTTCTGTCATTTGTCATTGCGGCATTACACCGATGTGTTGACAATTTAATGTTAAATATTCTTTAATAAAGTAATTTGTTTAAGAAAGCAGCCTCCTGAGTACCTTTTGCGTAGTCAAATCGGTGCACAATCCACATAGAAAATGTCTATTTTTATTCCAACAAAAAAAAGTCACTAAATCGGTCACTTATCGGTAACTGGTGAATTTCTCCCCACTAAAATCGTTATTGGTCTCAAAAATCCCATATGGGTCGGGCTCTAGTACACTGTACCACCTCCACCTCATTTTGAGCCAGGAAAAACCCTGAAATATTTCCAAGGGCAATTCTCCAGAAATGCTAGGGGGTTCCAGGCACAATGCTCCCCGCAGGGAGAACATTTTGACAATCTGCTTTCTTCTGATGAGTTTTCTACCAATCTCAAAATGACAGTAATGAAAGTAATAAAGTGTATGCAATAAGGTCATTTCCATTTCCCAGAAACTAAGAAAAAGTATGTTTCCATACAACATAAGAAAGAACATAAGAAATAGTATTAAGTGTTCTAGATTGTCACTGCTGTCACACGCTGTTGTATCAACAAGAGTCAATGGAGCGCACATATTGCCCCAAATGTGTGGCATGGTCTTTAAAAAAATATGGCCCACATTCATACCAAAAGTAATCACACAATTAATGGTGTAAAAAAAGTGGTGCAAGTGAAAGGAGGAGCTCCAGACAAACGAATGAAAACATCCATGTGGTGTTCACTACTGACCAATTTAAGCTGTTGAAGAGAAGTGGGTCATGGGCACCAGTTGAATAGCCTACATCCTGCAGTGGAAATACTAAAGTGGAAATGCCCTTCAGAGTGGTTTATAGTTCTTTTAGAAACTCTACGTATCTCTGTTTTTCAATCGGAAAAGAGCACCTATGGTGAATTATGTCTGGTCATCTTATGACGTTTTTTGTTGTTTTTGGGTCAGACATAGTACAGTAAAGTAGCTCCATAAGAAGAACTAGGCTAGTGTATACCAAGGGTTACGCACAGCTGCACAGGAAACTAGATGTTACTGAAACTGTATTACACTACATCCTCCAATCATCCCCACCGACTGTAATCTTTTACGTCTTCTAGTACATTACTGCAGGTCACCTAGCCCGTTTGGACAATTACTTTGTGCATACTTTCTGCACTTCTTCAGAGAAGCAGGTGTTGAGTTGCAAAACGCAGTGGTGACTGCATTTCTGGGACACTTAAAGCTACAGTGTAGAAATCCTGAAATGCATTATAGAGTAGAATGCTACAAAATAATAGCATGTTAACAATTCTGCAGTCTTGGGAAGGAGAGGTACCATTCCCTTTCCATCCACCCATCCGACTGTCCAAAATGTTTTCCACAGAGATCTTCCACTCTCTCCACAATGGAGAAAATCAGTACTGCTCCCATACAAGGAAATACTGGTGCCTCTATCACCCCCCGTTTACACCTGGTTTTTATGTGACCTGTATCCAGATAAGTTATCTGGATGTTATCTGGATAAGGAAAAATGCATGCTAATGCAATGAAGAATGAATTGTGTTCAGATCTCTTTCACCCCATTTACACCTGCTTTTTAAATGTGACCATTATCCAGATAACTTATCTGGATACAGGTCGCATTTAAAAACCAGGAGCCGAGTGCACCAGCTGGGCGTAAAAAAGTCGGTCTTAACTTAGCTACGCCCGACTTTGTGATTTGAATTTACACCGAGTGCACCAAGCCTGACTTACTGTACCACGGGCGTAGCTGCGCCCGGTCTTTAGGCTGAGGATGTGCGCGTCCACGTTAGGGATGTTCATCAATTGTTGAAAATCGATAATTGATCGTTAAGGATTGGAATCGATCCTGTGGAATTTGGATCGATTTTGTTATTATAAAAAAAAAAAAAAAAAAAAAAAAAAATTGGACTAGGTTTGGGTGGAATTCGTTCCTCCTCGCCCCACTCCATTGCACAGCCGACTAACGTGAGGTGGAGCTTCAAGTCTCTAGTTTTCTGGCTGGGCATGGGCCTTTGTGCCAACAAAACTGTTTTAAACATGGGGAATTCACACCGGCATGCGCCGGGGACAGCAGAGTGTTGGAGAGGAGACACATTGAAATAAAGAGTTCATTGAGGAGAACACGTTGTCTTTCGTATTTTCTGCCATAGGCATTCATTTTGTAAAAAAAAAATATATATATATATATATATATATATATATATATATATAAAAATATATAAGTATTAATATGATCGATAATCGATAATTGATCGTTAATTTTCACCGATTATCGATTATGGAAAATTTTCAAAATGAACATCCCTAGTCCACGTGAATACGTGCTTGTTGCCAAGCAACACACTTCTCTTAGATGAGCTCGAGACAGCTGACAGACAGCTCCAACTCAGCTCAAACTTATAGAGTTCTATTCAAAACATAGAAACGTTCTCACAGCTAAATTTAACAGCACCAACACAAACAAACAAACAAGACGCATGGAATTTGCGCAATAATGAATGAGATGGCGGACTGCGGGCAGTTGACGAACTCAGGAAGAAATGGAAAGATCTTCCGACGCATCAGCTTTTAAAAACCTGCCGACAAGCGGAGGTCCTGCGCCCAAAACGTCCATTTACAGCACACATCGATCGATATTTTTGGAGAAGATTCCCCCGCATCACAGGACTGAACGGCATTGACAGCACAGAGCTGTCAGTCCCGACAGCGCAGATCAAGATGAGACAGCTGTCAGTGAGTATGCCTTGGGTGTAACTTTTACGCTTGCTCCATACCAGACGTAAAAGTTACACCCAGGCGCAACGCACACAGGGCTTAAGACAACATGGTGCACTAGTCATAAAATTAAGTTAGTCGTAACTTTGAGTTCTAAGTCGGACGTAACGTTACACCTACATGTAGGCGTACGCCCAGCTGGTGCACTTGGCTCCTGGTGTAAATGGGGTATAAATGACCTACATCAGCAAATGAGACCATCAGCGAGAAGATGGACTATTTCCATATACTGGCAGTTTTCCAGCGCGGGTCCAGACAATGGGAAGAGGCGCAGCAGCAGCCATGCTCAGTGAAGCCCTGCAAGGCCGGCCACCAAGGAAATGCCCCGGCTCGGCGACCAGCCTGCGCGGCTCGAGGATCAAGTGGAGCCTTTCATTTCACTCAAAAACAACTGAAAACTGCCGCCTGTTAAGGCTAGCCAAGGAGACCGATTTTATGGATGAAGGATGAGATCTGGAGCACACGGTCAACTTCAGCAATTTATTAAGGTGCTAACCCTTTTCTATCCAAAATTGCTCTGTTCAAAAGATATGTGGATGACATTTTCATCATCTGGAAAGGGGACACTAATGAGCTGGAGGACTTCTTTCAGTATCTGAATGCCACGCCTAGCTATCTGTCATTCACTCAAGAACACAGCCTCACGGAGATAATCTTCCTGGAGGTGTGGATGGTATGCTACAAACCACCATCTTCCACAAACCGCTCAGTAGAAACACACTCCTAAGAGCCGACAGTAATCACTCCAAACAGCTCATCAATAACATCCCAGTCGGACAGTTTTGAAGACTGCACAGAAATTGCAGCTCTGACGCTAAAGCCATTAGTATGAACGAGCGTTTTCAAGCAAAAGGCTATTCTGTGGAGTGCATCGACTCAGCCTATCAGAGAGCAGTGCGCTCCGAAAGAGAGGCTTACAAAAAAAAAAAGCACCGAGCTCCTCCCCATTTCTGTTTCTCCACTGAATAACACCATGGCCAATCAAATCAAACACACTGTACTCAAACACTGGGATGTTCTCAAGAGTAAGCCATCTCTTAAAGAGATTGTTCCGGAGCCTTCTTTGATCACCTCCAGACGTGCATACAACCTCAGAGATCGCTAGTGCATTCTGATATCCACATACCATCTCCTACTTCCTGGCTTCCGACCCAGCCCACTGGTTTCTACCGACCCAGCCCATTGGTTTCTACGGACCCAGCCCATTGGTTTCTACCGATGAGGTCACTGCACCCACTGCTCCAACTGCTCAGAAACAAAGGAGTTCACACACCTACACACAAGCAAAACGTTTAAAATCAACTATTTCATCAATAATTGATTGGATTTATATAGCATCTTTCTAGACACACAAATGGCTTCACATATCGATGTGCAGCACACACCTGGGTGATGCACGGCAGCCAGTTTGCGCCGGAATGCTCACCACACATCAGCTATCACAGTGGAGAGTTGAGGACTGAATGTGCCAATTAAGTATCAAGGGATGATTAGGTGGCCATGAATGAAGGAAGGCCTGTGTGGGAATTTAGCCAGGACACCGGGGTTACACCCCTACTCTTGCAAAGAGTGCCGATGGGATCTTTAATGACCACACTTTGTACTTGGTGTATGTGGTAACTTATCATTGGCTGGGTGTTGATGATGCAGTAACCATGCTCCACCTATGAGAGACTTGATTTATTTGCAGTGGGAGTATACATCCATCCCGTGTTTGACACATTTGCACATTTGAATGCCGCTGGTCGTTTGTTTAATTCTGTATATATTGGACATTTAAAGCTGATACACAATTGTGTTGAGGTAATTCCGCCAAGCTCAGTTAAAATATGGCAATCTAATGTGTGTTACGCCCCTGGCATAAGGGAAACCAGGACATGACATGCAGGTGGCCCCACTCTTCCCACTCCCAAGGATGAACAGCTGGACCATGATCAAAAGTTCTCAATGTAGCAGGGGGGTTTTTAAGCTTCAGAGCAGAGCATGACCCAAAAAAATAAACAAAACAATACTAATAGTAGCCTACTCACTTCCCTAACAAGAAAATAATGGCAAAAACAAAAGACAATAACCTTACCTCCTATAACAAAAACAGGATAAGGTAAATAAAGCAAAGGGGGTTCTCCCTCCTACAGGCCTGCTACATGAGTTAGAGAAGAATGATTCTATGATGAATGACATATGACAAGTTAGGGGCTACAAAACATTGGCACTCAAGTGCTTAGAATGATCAAACAGTAACATAGCTCACAGGTCACCAAATGGGCCAACACAACTACCAGTTACAGTCTCAACAAGTGTCGCAGGTCAGCCGTCATCTTTGAGGAGTGAGGAGAGCAAGGGGCAGACAGAAGGGCTCAGATGGTGTATGCTGCAGCAGCCAATCAGCAGCCAACCCTTCTGACAGCCCAGGTAGCACACACCTGCAGCTCATCACCCACTCAACACACTGCCACATAAACACAGGGAGGGAATGATAGTTAACACACAACCAAATGACCGAGGTCATAACATGTGTCATGATTATTGGAAAACATCCTTTATCGTCAACTCATAAGGTCACGTGTGTAACACTTGACACAATCAAATGTAACTTTTTCACAGCAATAATGTACTCTGTGATCCAACCGTCCCCTCTGCTCCTCCACCTGCACAGCTCGCCTTGCCCCTCCATCACTACGTGACCCTGGGGGCCGCTTAGCCCGCTCACGACTCTTCTCCTCCCTGGCTCCTCAATGGTGGAACGAGCTCCCCCCCTCTGTTATGCTGGCTGACTCGTTAGCCATTTTCCGCCGGAGACTAAAAACACACTTTTTCGAACTACACCTGGGCCCCTCCGAAAAGTGATTTGTGTATTTTATGCTCTCGTTTTTTGGTGTATTGTTGTTTACTGTTGTATTTATTGCTGGATTTTATGCTATGTTGTAATATGCTGTAATTCGCTTTGGACAAAAGCGTCTGCTAAATGAAATAAAGTAAAGTAAAGTAAAGTAATGTACAGTCCAGCCCACCATGGTATGGGAAAGGAACCATTGTTTGAATTATATCAAAATATATGTTGCATAGTGTAGCATGTATGCATACAGTCTGTTAAGATACTGTAAACAAGCTAGATACTCTGTGACACAGAAAGGCAGACAAGCTAGCATTAGCAGGGATCTTGTGACCCTGCTTTCAGATAAACTCGTCTGTAGCTAGGCAGCTAGACAATATTACTGTAATACCACAAGCTAAAGACAGCATATGCCAATGGAAGGCTGGGTAGCATTAGCTAACGTCATCCAGGCTATACAGTAACGTTATGCTATTATAAAGTTATGACACGCCGATTCAGATGTTACAATATGACACAATATGAGCCAGTTAGCCCCTATTCGAGAGAGTGATTTCAGATGACCAACCAGATATCACCATATTTCATTTCAATAATAATAATAATAATAATAATAATAATTTATTTATTTTATATAGCGCTTTTCAATTACCCAAAGCCGTAAGAGTCAACAGAAAACAAGAAAACTAGAAACAAGCAACAGGCAACAGATACTAGCAACAGGCAAACAGATACAAAATAACAATTAAGATGACTAGTCAGGGATAAATGGAAAACAGAGGGGAGGGAGCGTGAGGGAGGGACAGGGGAGAGAGGGAAGGAGAGGTGGCGATGGTGGAGGAGGTGGTTATGGGTAGGGCAGGTTGTAAGCTTGGGAGAACAGGTAGGTTTTTAGTGGGGATTTGAAAGTGGATAGTGAGGGTGAGTCTCGCTGACAGTCTGGGGGAGGGAGTTCCAAAGTCGGGGGGCTGCTCTGGAGAATGCTCTGTCACCAAAGCTTTTGAATGTGGAAGGTGGGATGGTGAGGGTAGCAGTGGAAGAGGAGTCAGATAAGGGGGGGACAGGCTGTGGAGGGCTTTAAAGGTGAGGAGGAGCAATATAAAGTATTCGTTGATTTGAAGCAGCCTGCTGGTCGGTTGTTTCTCCGTCGTCATGTCCTCTGGTCCAATCTTCGGTTTGTAGTTCGTGTTCACTCGACATCAACAATCTTTATATCACATCTGATCATTTTATCCAACCTGCCATCTGACCAGACAACTAATGGATCGTTCTGCGATCATATTTGCGACTTTCAGATACATGATGATATACAACAAGGCTATGTTTGTTGGCAATGTTTATTGACAAAAGCATTAAAACAAGCAAATATAACAATATTCTCCGGTCACTGGCAGATACTAGCTACAAATGGTTCAAAGCATATCTCTCATGTCAGCATTTGGCTTGTGTGTTATTGCAATATCCTATGTTGAAACAACTGATCATCATCAGTAACATGCTTAGCATTATAATCTCAGGAGAGCAGAAGTTTAATAGCGTCAATACTTTGATCCTCTGTTGTGTGTCCCCATCACTGGTACTGGGCCATCCCTTGAAGAAACTAATTACACTGTTAATCACTGTATAACTGTTTTAATCACTGTATAACGTTAACATTTGTTTACCCAACACTATGGGCTGTGGATAAACTATCCAGAGGAGTTTAACCCCCTTGTTCCCCTCATTGATTGATACATACAGTTGATCTAACGTTAGCTAGATAGATATAGATGAGTATACGCTCTGCCTCATCTCAAAGAGGTAGGTAAACAGAACTGCGTTTGTTTTCTGTCTATGTCCGAATCTGTGCAGCATGCAATAATATTTAACACGGATAACTTCTGCTACTCTAACGTTAGTCCTCCCGTAATAACAAATGGACATGTAGCGTTAATGTCATGGTATGCTATTACGTTAGCAAATAAGATTACCTCGATTTTGTGGAAGATAGTTAGATGTCAAACGGCAGGCTGGTGATGCGAGGTCTGGAGATAATATCCACTCTCTGGCTTTTTCTTTGAGCTAAAAGTTACCCAGCACCAGCTAGCATAGACTACTGTATGCACGGTGAGAGCAATGGAGCAAGGCTAGCAATAGCAACTAACGTTAGCAAGTTAGCAAGCGTAAGCGGGGACAACAAGATGGCTGTCGTGGCTGTGAGGAAATTTCATTCGTGGCTCCAGATTTGAACAGATATCCCACAATGCTCCAGGAAAATCCATTCATCCAATTAAACGGAATCAAACAATATCAGGAGGTGGGCTTCATTTTGCCGTGTCAAACCCAATGGGCTCAGTTCGTCCCGATAATACAGTATATACAGTCAATGCTTCCGCATCATCAGAGGAAAGCCGGGGGGGTTGGCCACTGGTCTAAGACCACTACTTGCCCAATGGAAAACCAAGAAACGTGAGTGGAGGCAATCCGCTGCGAGTAGAGCCAATACCGGTGGTCGAAATGCGGCAACAGTCCTGCACCGCTACATACTGTAAAGGCACAGAGAGCTAAGTAGTTGGGAGGAGGCTCATTTTTTAGTTTGACTGAATGCACACACCACTTATTCCCTTGCAGCACTCCGGCTGGTTCCAAAAGGCTGCTAGAGGTATTCAGAGGATCTTTGTCTTGAGCAAATTGCATTATACAGTATGTACTGTAGCAGTCCATATAACTACTGTTAAGCAACAGAACTGAGATCACCACAGAGGCACCACAGCCAATAATGACGCACTGCAATAGGTTGAGGCGATGTCTCGTCATAGACGCTGGGTTAGCTGGCTGGGGGCGTGGTCAGGGTGGCATAAATCCCCCTGTTCTCTCCATACAGCATAATTAGCATTTAGCTGCTAGCCCAGCCCAGGCAGACAAGATCAGGGATTTATATTCCCCGCAGTAAACGCACATCTGAACAGACGTCTTGTGTTCTGCTCTAGAATCCCCAATCCTGTAGTGTAGAGCCGCCCGCAGCACAGTCCTTTGGTGAGTCAGTCCATTGAGATATATGGGCGGATTTATCCCACTCACACGCCAGCCGTATAACATTTTTGTGGGCGTTCCCACACAGACCGACTGTCTCTATAGAAATGCGAACATCGGGACAATACTTTATAGTGCTGACAACACCTTCATCAGCATACTTTTTCTGACAGCGGGCCCACCGACAATATGCCGCACAGACAGTAAATGCACCGGGAATAAAGAGCACTGCAAATAATAGTATTTTTTTTTAAAGTTACAAATCAGAAGGAAAATATCTGAAGCAATGCAAAGAGTAATGGACAGCAATGGATTTCCAATAGGCTTGCAAGATCTGGGGTGTTGCAATATAATTTTGGCTGAGTCAGGTTGTGTAGCAGCAGTTCTTTCTTGGGGGGGATGGGGTGTATAGGGAATAAGGCTGCTCTCCAATGAGGTGAAAACATCATTTACCAGCAGGGCCTGAAGGACTGCTGAGTGCTGGATGGGACAATTGGGCATAATAAATCAATTTGATGTTTCAGCTTGCTCATGACCAGTGGAACACTGATAAGACCCTCAAACAACCCCTATACCACCATCCCACCCACAATATGCATGTACTGTACGCGCGCACGCACGCACACACACACACACACACACACACACACACACACACACACACACACACACACACACACACACACACACACACACACACACACACACACACACACACACACACACACTATATACACACACATTATATAGTAGATGCTATACAATTAATTAATCCATTCCTTTGCTAAGTTTTCCAAGCTGAATGAATTATTTTCTAAAATGGATAATTGCATTCCTCAGTTCTGATTGGTTGAGTCATGTTCAAAGCCATGGTAAATACCTGATAAAGAGACACTGCATAACTGTATTATCTGTTGCTCTGCAACCATGTTCTTTGGATACAGGTTGAGAATTTACGGTTATGTATATAACCCCGGTTTTATGAAACATATGAGTGAGTTGACTCAGCTCTGCCGCTCCCATACATAAGGGACGGTTCTAGTGCCCTAGCGACGGACAGTGAAAATGTTATTTTCATCCGAACCCAATATGAAGGTCTATTGGTGGAGATAAAATGTGACAGCTGCTGGTATTTCGACCCACAAGTAGGCAGAGGTTTTTTACAGATTATGAAAGTGCAGATTGTAAACTTTCAAATGCTGTGTCAAACATTGAAATCTGAAAATAATTGAAGAAGATATGCTTAATGTGATGTTTCTGTAGGTCGCAGGTCTGCTCCCATAGCTGAGTCAACTCACGATTATTAGAAATAACTATATTTCCCAGTAGAAAACGATTACCATTACTATTACCATTAGCCTACAATTGATTAAAACAACACAAAACACTTCCTTAACCTTTGCTTTCTTTCTTTATTGCAATGGTGTGTTACTGCTGCTTATATAAAGATAAAATCCTCTGCTTTGTGTCGTGCCTAACAATGCTTCTTAGCTAAACCACAGCCCCTCATGATGTATTGCTTTAATAAATGTCTGTTTAAACAGAAACAATTCATCATAAATCTCTGAAGGAAATGCTTGTCCCCAGTGTCTAAATGTGTACTGTGATGTGTCATTTGTACGTATGTAATGTGTACGTACTGTACGTATGTAATGTGTACGTATGTATGTCCTGGACTGCCCCCTTGCATTCGGCATGAGGTCATTTTGTCCCTGTACAAGAGCGTCACTTTGTGTTGAAAGGTGTTAGGGACATTGTTTAATACTTTTTCCCCGATTTTTTTATCCAATTTTTATCCCCCATTAGTGCTCATTTAATTTATTTATCCTGGTTGCTACTCCACCCTCTGCCGATCTGGGGAGAGCCGAAACTGGCTCCATGCTTCCTCCGAGACATGGGCAGTTAGCCAGCCGCTTCTTTTCACCTGACGGGAAGCTTTGGTAGGACATAGCACGTGGGAGGTTCACGCTATTCCAACCAGTTCCCCTCCCTCCAAACAGGCGCCCCTTAACTCATTGAGTGCCAGCCACTTTTGGAGAACGGACGCTCCCAGTGCCAGAGTTTCAGAGCGTTTTCAGTGATTTCTCGAGGCCCACAGAATATTGTGTGATATTACTATGTAAACACCGAACACGCACAAAGAACGACGAGACTCTATTGTATCAGCAGCAAAAAAAAGTTTATTGATATAATTTTCCGTTCTTTAGTTATCAGCCGGAGAAGATAGGTCAAAAACAGCAAAAACAGGCGTTTCCATCTAGAAAGCTGAGATATTGAGCCTTTTGTGAAATTAAGCATTTCAAGCAAATCACTGACTCTGAAACTAATATTTTCTGACCTGAAACATCTGAACAGTAATTTCCTTCAATATAACAGCACCCCCACCCCCCTCTACTGCAAACTCCTCCTCCGTGGGTGTGTCTCTGGTGGCTTTGCTCGCTCTGCTGCTTGTCAGGCGAGTCTCTGCTGCTTGCGGATCCACGTTCGGATGGCCGCCGCTCGTCGGGGGAGTCTGGATCGGGCTCGCCTTGCTCGTTTCTGGGGTTTCGGTTGTGAGCTGGGATGAAGCTGCGTCCGATTCTGGGCTTTCTGGGCTTTCTGCTGCGCGTTTCAAAGTGTGCTGCACCCAGAGTCTATTTTCGGAGCCCCCCACCGTTGTGCGCCGGCTCCCAGCGCGACAGCGAAAAGCCAAACTATTCTCATGAGAATGGTTTCATCACGGCTTTTTCTGCTGTTTTTACTCAACTTTCTCTAATCTGGAAAGCACTGTCGCCACCTAATGGGTCGGTAAAATAGGTTATACACATTCAACATGCCCCAAAATTTTACAGGAGATGTATTAGGCATTGATCCACGTCCCACCGTCAAAAAACGCAATTGACGAACATACTCGTCCTTGGCACTCTACGTTACTAAACGAATTGACGAACATACTCGTCCTTGGCACTCAATGAGTTAACGACCAGAGGAGGAACCACATTAGCAACCAGGATATTGCATGTTTTGGTGAAGGGAGGCACGGGGAGAACATGCAAACTCCACACAGAAAGGCCCTTTTGACGACCCCACCCGGGTGGTGGGCACTCGAGGACATGCGGACGGGCACACATTCCTTCAGCGTTCACAGCATCCCAGGTTGGAATCAAACCCAGGACCTTCGAGCTGTGAGGCGACAGCGCTTACCACTGCACCACCGTACCCCCCAAAAGGTGGTAGGGACATAAGCAAAAACATTTGAACAGTCTTCAACATATCAAGGCCAAACAACATCATGGGAGTTTGAGTTGTCATCTAGAATGAGTCAATACTGTGCTCTAAAATTGTGAGTCAGCAGTCAGGTGTGAGGTCACCAGTGAGGTGATGGATTACCGCTTGCGCCGTTTAACAGTGTGACATGGAATTCACTGAACCTCTGCCTGTGCAGCGGAAGCAGAAGACTATCAACAGGCTACATTTCTTTAGGATGGGAGATTATAATACCTCCCTTCATACTGTATGTGATCTTAGGCAATGTAATGGGGGATCGATAGACTAGATCATTTACGATAAAAAATCTATAACGGCACATCAAAGGGGCCTAGGCTAGCCTAGGCTACTACAATCGAACAATGCCAACATACAAAGACAATACAATGTAGAAATGCAGAAAAATACAAATGCCAGAACACAAGCACGCACGCACGCACTCCAAGCATCTTATTTCTAGGTTTGTGTGTCTGTGTGAGGATTATGAGGATTAGAGAGGCATGGCAGGAGGAACTTGGTGTTAATCTATCTGAAATTATGTGGGACAGGAGTCTGTCTATGGTCCAACTCTGCTCAATTAATAGCAGACACCAGCTGATCCAATTTAAAGTCGCTCACCGTCTTCATTCACAAGCATAGGTTGCACAAGATTTATCCTTCTGTCTCACCACTATGTGATAGGTGTCGTGTGTCAGAGGGCACACTGTCCCATGCTTTTTTGGTTTTGCCCTTCACTGTCGGGATTCTGGGCCAAAATAATTGACTGGTACTCTAAAGGCAGAGGTTTTCAAAGTGGGAGACGGGCCACCCCAGTAGGGCTTTAAACCGTTTCAGGGGAGGTTCAGTGAATGGAATATTGAATTGAATAAATATTACTTCAGTTATTACAAAAGGAGATGTCATAGAATAGCTGAAATGTTTGAGTCAGAGTCAGAAACAAAAAAAATGCCTTCAGCAGACCTTTTTATGTATTTGATGTAGTCTGAAGTCAAATAGCAATTTCAGGCTATCTTGGCTCAATTATTGAGTGTCTATGGGATCAAATAACAATCACAATCCCATAGACATCTCGGAATTAATCGAAACTAAACAAGTAAACTGCACGGGGGCGGGGGGGGCTTCCAGGGCTTGTCCGAGGGCCGAGGGGAGGCCCGCAGTGTCAGACTTTGCAAAACCTCTGCTCTAAGGCCTACAAAATAACCCTTCAGCCGGAGGTGGAACTCGCCATCTCCGGCTGCTCGGAGTCCTCTCCGCTCCTCCCCACGGCTGTGCAGCAGTCTCTGACACAGGGGACGACTGTTGCCAAGAAACTCATTCTGAAGGAATGGAAGTCCCTCTCTCCACCTTCTTTTTCGCTGTGGTTGATGGACATGGTCTCAGTTGTACGGATGGAGAGACTCAGGTTCGTGAGGACTAACTCAGAGTTTTTAGGCTATCTGGGACACGTTTCTGGCCTACCTTGACGATGGTGACTCGTCAACGACTCGCCCGGCTGGTTTCTCGTGGATCCTAAGTACAACATCTCTTGTACTTAACAGTGATGTCATAAGAGCCATTGTGATGTCACCAGTGATGTGAAGTTGTGACATCATCAGTAATGTCATAAGAGCATGTGAGCCCGCACATCGGTTGAGCTGCAGGCCGAGCTGCGTATGCAAGCTGCAGGACCAGCTCGGCAAGCTGCAGAGCGGGCAAGCCCGCGTGGCGGGCGAGCCTAGAAATCGAGCCTGCGAGATGCCTAGTTCTATAGATATATATTTTTTTTTTAAAGTGTTCAATGTGGGGGCCTCTCTCAGATCCTCAGGCAGGGCGTTCCATCTGCTTGGGGCACAAGTACAGAAGCCAGCATCCCCTGCTTTAGAGTACGCGGGGTGTTAAAAGACCACTGTCTGTGGATCTGAGAGTTAGAGTTAGTATGAGGGATGGTTAAAAGTCCACTGTCTGTGGAGCTGAGACTTCTTGCTGGATTGTATCCAATTAACATGTCTTTCATATACTGAAGTGCAAGGCCATTTAGAGCTTTGCATACAAGTCGCAGAATTTTAAACTCGATCCTAGTTTTGACGGGGAGCCAATGCAGAGATTTAAGAACAGCTGTGTAATATGTTCAGATTAGCTGTAGTCCCCGCACGGCTGATTTAGGGAGGCTGGTGAACAGACATTAGGCTACAGTACAGTAGTCTAGCCTGTGTGTGTATTGTACTTGGCAAATAATGCGATCTGGTTTATCTCCATGCACTTGCAGACATCGTGATACATTTGTATTTCCTGAAAAATCAACTCAGAGTGAGATGACCAAAACTCCAGTTCAAAGAATGTTGAGAAGTGAGTGTGTGTGTGTAGGTATATAGGGGGGAGTACACATTCCCCACGGTGGGGATGGCCACCTGGGGCATCTGACTAGGCTCTGCTTGTCAAAGCCAAAGTAGTGCTGCTTGGCCCATCTCCCACCCCCACCTTCACTTGGCAGAGCAAAGAAAACCTAGTGTAACCTCTTCCAATCATCCATCCTTTGAATGCGGCCTTCAAGCTGGCCATCGGGCCACCATAAAACACAACCAAGTAGGACATAAAGGAGCTTGGCAGTGTCTGTGCTGGTGCAGAGCCATAGAGATTTAAAATATTGAAAGACAGACGTACTGTATGCATGCCCTCGCAAACTCACCTAAAAGCAACGAGTGAAATATTGATAATGCTCTTAGAGTGGGCTTTTCAGTGTGCAGCGTATCCATGATGTGGCTGTGTGTGTGTGTGTGTGTGTGTCTGTGTGTGTGTGTGTGTGTGTGTGTGTGTGTGTGTGGTGAGTGCATGTATGTGTATGTGTATGTGCTAAGAGAGCGCTGCTCACTGAGCAAGCTCATTATTTTCTATGTGAGCTGAGCACCTTTTTGCAAATCCACGAGTGTACGGTGAGCTACTGTATGCTCACACCTGGGGGGATGAACAGCCCTATTATCCTTCTTTTTCTCACTCTCTTACCTCGATAACTGCCCATTGTGTACATGCGTGTGGTAATTTACATGGGAATAAAACCGGTTTTCATTTCGCCAGGCTGCTTCCCTCTGCTGCTCTCTTCCCTCCCCCCTACAAATTGAAGTTTGACTGACCATGTAGCCTAAAGTAGGCGTACTACAGCCCATCAGGCTGCACATAGCCTAGTTCTAACGTAGCGCTCTCTCTCAATCAATCAGCTGATTCTCTGCCTCTTATACATAAAAGAGGAGGGTGGTTTCCTTCTAGAGCGAGTGAGGCGATCGGTTGAGTTGTAGCCTCAACGCGAGACTCAGCCTTCAACCCCTCATTCCACTGCAGGCTCGGCTAAAATGGCTGCAAGCGACATACATGTTATCAATCACAATAAAACTGTACCCACCTCCGACACAATGTTGTTATCCAAGATTTGGGTCCCATGGTATTCCCAAATATTGCGTAGTTTCCAATACCGGGCCCTTATTCACATACCAGAGCCGAAGCTCAAAATTGTAAACAGTGCAGTACACCCTCCCAACCACTGAGCACCCAACCGATTCACTTGATCCCAACAGTTGCATGTTTATACAGTGGAATCCACAAATAGTGATGATTATACTATAATGATCTATATAGATGTATAATATAGAATAATAATATAATATATAGGAATTACAAGATACAATATAAGATATAGCCTACCATAAGTACAAAATCATTACCATATAAGATACAATACAAGAATTATAGATCTATAATTTATAGTAACAGCTGCTTGTGATTAACTGGACTGGGGGGGGGGGTGAATAGGCTATGTGTTGAAAAAGCTATGTAGTGTATTGTATTTTTAATTGTATATTTTTGACTTTAGAGCAAGATAAAATATGTCTGCTATTGTTGAAGCTTGGGCTAAAAGCCCCTGAATTGTACATTCATCTTTTAAAATAAAGATGTGCTTAAAAAGCTATTGCGTGTTAAAATCTATTGTGTGTTACGTTTTCAGTGCTGTGCCTATTCTCTGCGTAAACAATAAGTGAGCTGGAAATGAACTGAGGTGCTCATTTTTTGGGACTGTGTGAGCTATAGCTCAAAGTTCAAAATATGAGCTATGAACGTGAACGAGTTAATTTGAATTTGCATGAGCTGAACTTTGTGAAGTGAGCTTGCACAACACTGTGTGTGTGTGTGTGTGTGTGTGTGTGTGTGTGTGCGTGTGTGCGTGTGTGTGTGTGTGTGTGTGTGTGTGCGTGTGTGTGTGTGCGTGTGTGTGTGTGTGTGTGCGTGAGTGTGTGTGTGTGTGTGTGCGTGAGTGTGTGTGCGTGCGTGCATGCATGTGTGTGTGTAAGTTTGTGCCTGTGACTGGGTGAAACTGTTGGAACAGGTATCGCAAAATTATATCTTTACAACTGCCAGTAGGATTTTGTCTTTTGCAAAACTAAATCCAGAGAGCCAGCAAAGCATTCTGGTTCAGAAACATTAGCATCATTACCAAGTGGGAAGATCAAGCAAGTACTACTGTACACATCTTCCAAGAGCCTTACTGTATCTTTAACTAAACCATACTTCAAAGGCTCAAAGGTTTCGATCACACAGCTCAAAGGGTTAAAGTGATTAAGTACAGAGGTAGTGAGGCTTACAGGCAGAACAGAATGCATAAGCTTAACGGCAACGAGTACAAATGATGAAAGCACACGGATACAGTAAGGCAGTGGGCCATGTGCCCGTCAAATCACGAGCCAGGAGGACGAGGTGATGCCACGTGAGGGCACCGCCTCCCTCCACTCCCCGCAAAACACTTCACCTCACCAGACATCCCCCATCTTTATGGACTCCTCCTATCTCTCTCTTGTCCATCATGCACTGCCACACTATCTCACCCAATCACAGGGTGCAGACGGCTACAACAAGTGATTATTGACCACGTTAAGAGACAGAATGAATAGAGGAAATGAATAGGCGCCAAAGCCCTGGAGATGGGCTGGAGAGCCGTGGCTGAGGAGGTGGGTGAATTGACTGACCTTCACATAAACAGACCAGACCCCAATCTGTCGACCTGTGTCATCAAAACATGCCACCCGCTGTGCTGCTTTTCACAACACGTCTGGCACGAGTAATGTACATAGCTGAACTCTCCTCACATTGTCATTAATAAAGACATCTGAAAAGACTGCAGACGTCGGGCAAGATTGTGCTAAAAATAAATACAGTGAAGAAAGACTTTTCCGCTATTACTCGAAAACAATATTTGGTTCCATCGTTTGCACTGCAGCAAAGGGTTAAACCCCCTAATATTCAGCTCAAGAAAAAGAGAATAGGCCGTGCGCTTGAAAACAGGGGCAGCACAATTGCTTCCCAATTCTCCGCACCCATTTCTTCCACGTGCACACACACTTACAGTACAGTACATACACACACTGTACATACACACATACACACACTGTACATACACACATACACACACTGTACATACACACATACAGTACACACACACTGTACACACATACACACACTGTACATACACACACTGTACATACACACACACACACTGTACATACACACATACACACGCTGTACATACACACATACACACACTGTACATACACACATACACACACTGTACATACACACAGCAGCAACTCACACGCATGTGCTTTTGAATGTACAGATAGAGGTAGTGTTTTTATATTGTCACGTCAAAGTCATGAGAGGATCGCATCAGGAGAAGGTGACAAAAACGTGACAGGTCATCATTCTGGCAGGAGCAGCGGAGCTATTACAGTGCCAACACATTGCAAGATGAAATGACACGTTATTACCACCGAAACACAATCACTCATCGGCAACGTGCACAAGGACGCAGCTGAACTGTGCAATAAGCACGAACAAAGAGGGGGGAAATGAGCAGGTAAAAAAAGAGAAAGGTAGGTCAACTTTCCAAGGAGCGCTGTTCCCTAGAAGACAGAGAGAAAAGCAGTGAGAAACAAGTCGTGCTATTGTCTTCACCTCCAGAAGATGACTTCACTTTGCACAGTCCAGAGCCCTTATAGACACAAACTTGGAGGAAAAGGGTCAAGTGGAGAAAAGAGAGTAGCGGTGTTATAACATTCAGCACAGATGGACACAGGGAAACACAGACAGACAGTACAAGAGGGGAGCACAGGGATGTGGAGATGTGGAGACTCTATACTGGCCTACCTGTTTGGCTGAGCTGAGAGGTGCTCCGGCTCTTGCGCGACATGCCAACGATGGCCTGCATTTTGGCACCAATGCTGGAGCGCCTCTTCTTGTCATCAGTGCCTACCGTGCCCACCGCCGTGTCCGACTGGCTGCCGTCCGTCTTCTCCAGGTTGCACATGTCGCCGCTGACGCTGGTGCTCTTGGTCATGTTCATCCCACCCGGTGGGCCCGTCTGCCTGTTTTTCATTTTGGATGCAAAGTCACTGTCAGCCACCACCATTGACAGGGAGGCAGGCAAGGACAGAGGAAGAGGACAGGGGCAGAGGTGATGAGAGGCCAGAGGTGGAGAGAAAATGACAGAAGAGGTGATTGAAGAGCAAACAGGAGGAGAGGAGAGGAAATGAGACCAGAGGGGAGAAGAGAGGACAGGAGCACAGTAGATGAGAAGATGGGGTGAAAGGGAGAAAAGGACAGAATTCAGGTATAGGAGGTCATGACGTACAGTATAGTTGAGTTTAGGCTTCAGTTCAGAGTGGATCTGTATTCTAAGGCTGTGTGTCCATATAGCAGTTTGTTGTGTGAGCGCCAGCGGCCTTTCCTCATTAGAACCAGGTGGGGAAAAGGCAGTGCTTTTTCTATGCCAAAAACAAAACAAAACGCAGAAGTACGCTATGTGGACACACGCTCTAAAACCTCATTCATGCAGTGAAAGTGGAAGTGCTGCATAGTGCTGCTGAATTTGTTTCCTTATAGTTTAGTCTAATGAGAGTTAAATGCTCATTTTAACACATGAGTGCTCTTGACTTTTGATCAGATGTATTCAGTTTTTTCATTTATTTGCATCTATGCATATTGTTACACTGCTGCTTCATTAATTCTGAGCACCTTGCACACTTTGTTTTCCAAAACAATGTCATGAGGGTTTCAAATGTTAATTAAACACTTCTATCAAATCTTTATTCGCAAGATTGCGTCAGGATTCTCATCCTCGCGGGTATTTAGACGTCTTTGCACCTGCCTTGTGTGCACACCTGTGAATCTGCTTCAGACAACTTCAAAATGCATATAAAAAGAAACATCCGCAATCAACATCATTCTTCTCCTTTTGACGTTTGAAGGAAATAGGCCACTGCACAAAGTAAGGTCTTATTTTGGCCCCAGGAGTGAAATTAACTTAAAGAGACAAATGACATCCTGTATCACAGACTGTGCATTCTTAATTGAATGAGTAAGAGATTACCCTGAGGGTATAATTCATTTAATAAAGTGTCTGACCTCAACCACTCAACTGGTTGATGTGAAGACATTATGAAGACAATTTAGGGAAAGACATGCTGATTAAAATGGGGGGGGGGGGCTGAATCAATGCATTTTGACACTTCAATTAGGCTCCTCAAAATTCCTCAATTTCACATATTAGACATTAGTGTTCAACGCCATCATTTCAGAATTTGAGAATGATCAGAATCTAATCCTTGCACTACATTACGTCCCTCGTAGGATTTCAAATGTATGCAGCAGTATTGCATAACCTTAACGGAAATTGTGTTCAAATCGACAAGAGGTGAACTCATGGCAGTATCTTCCAGCGGAAAATCACAGAGAACATAAGAACTGTGATGGGGCAAAAATTTTGGAAGTCCATGTTTATGAGCGGTCAGATAATAACGATCGCATTCACCACCTAGCCTGTCCCCGAATGTACCAAGCTCATATTAATCTTGTCACTGCCGACCCAAAAAGCATTTTCCTCTTGCATAATAAAGATAAGGCCTAGTTTGGGTTGTTTGTACTACTTGATTTAGCTGGCAGTGCAATAACCCAGACGTGCTATAAAACAACTTGCACACCTCATACTCCATACGCCTATAAAGCCTATTGTTTATGCCGGGTGCCTCTGCCATGGATCAGCCAGTACTTTAACATCAATATTCAATGCTTATTGGAGGATTAGCATCCCAGAAGCTTTGAAGCAGACTTCAAGCATCTCAACTCCTGACAACACCACAGGCCCATGTGCTAAAGGTGACATTCTACAATAATGCTCTTTCACTGTCATCCCAGTGAGGCTGCATTTCATCTAGTGGACACAGGACAATAAGAGTGAAATCGGCCTCTTTCATTACATCAAATATCAACAGTGACTGGGGAATTGTTGTTCTGTTCCATGTGTGCCTTAAACAGCCATTAGCCATTGTAAAATCAGTGCATCTCTGGCTTTATTGCTTCATTCTACTGGTCTAAATGGACATATTCTATTGGTTTATTGGATATTATGGTATTCTATTCGTCTAACTGGACATTATTGTACTGGTCTAAATTGATACATTCTGCTGATTTTACTGGACACATTTGAGTGACCTAAATGGACACTATTACCTGAACTAAGCTTCTAGCACCTTCTCTCCTCTTCCTCCTCTAACGCCCCCTCTCACTACAGTATCGTTCCTTTCCTCCTCCTCCTCCTCTCCGGGCTGGGTCTTGGCACTGGGGCCGGTCCCCACAGTGAATGTGCCTGCCTGGAACACTGTGGCTCTCCAGGGATTTCTGATTTTCCACCTCAGCCCAAAGAACACAATGTTCCCCATCGTGCAGATTGCAGTCCGTGCATTTTCATCTAGGCCAAGATGTTCCCAAGGCACAAACAAAAGCCTGGAATTTTTTTGTCTCGTCATACAGCAGACAGATTTGGTTTAGTTACACCCTGTGTGAGGGCTTTAAGTGGGGTAGAACTATAGTGTATAAAGCACACTATCTATGTTCTATATATCAACTAAAACATCACTAGAGATGCATTGGTACTGTAAATAAAAAGGTGATAAAAAGGTGATATGTAAACATTTGCATTTAAAGACACTATCCACATACAGCATAAACACAGATTGATATACTTGAGAGATACATGAGAGAAAAGAGTGATGTTAGCCTAAAAAGGTAGGTAAACTCTATTTTGCAAATAAAAAGTTTGGTCAACCTAGTTTAGGTGGGTTTACCCTCTATCACATCACTTCACACCACTTTGCATTACTTTGACATTAAAAATAATTTAGGAACACATCATTGAATATATTCAAATAATGTCTGTAATACAATATGCTTTAACTGAATAACCCTTGAAGGGCAATTTAATGCCTCAATTAGCTGAATCATGAAGGCAGCATAAAAATGTACATGTGAAAGTCATCAGTATTTGCTTTTCTTTCGTGCCCTCTGTCATCCTACACTTATCCTCTTATCTTCATCTATCTTTCCCAGAGATAGTTGCCACTCCCTTTTCATGTGATGCTGAGGTGAGGCAGAAAAATAGGTTTCTATGGCAACTGTGCCCCCGTACACGCCTGTGTATACAACCGCAAACTTTTCATCAGTGACAAAAGAACCAAACAGATTGAGTCTGGAGCTCGTATAGCACTTTTATCATTTGCCCTACAGCAGCGCTTCCCAACCATTTCCAATTCAGGGCCCACTTGAAAATCTCAAAACTTTTTGCGGCCCACCTCCAACCCCATAGAAAATATGCCAAATAATGCATTTGTTCCCATGGGTCCGCTAGTATATGAAAGGGAGCATGTGGGCAATGTTTCTCGGTTTCTCGGTTTGTTTAAATTTTTGTCCCACTGAGCTGCAGGGCGGGAGAGGCTGCGCAGCCTAGGGGGGCCCTAGGAATTCAGTGAGCGTAGCGGGCGAGATGCCTAGTAGAATAAAAATAAAAATGGCATTGTAATGATTTGGCGGGCCCACTTGCAATACCGCCGTGGACCACTCGAGGGTCGCGGCCCACAGGTTTTGAATCGCTGCCATACAGGTAACTTTGGTACAGAATTCTACTTCCATTCACTGGACTAGAGTTGCTGGATGGGGGTTAACGCAAACTTCCCTTCCATCCCTGTTAACGATCCATCCCTGTCCTTCAAAATATCCGTCTGTACTTTCCCTCGCATGAATGAGCCGTTACCCTTGACAACAATATTGGATGAAACACACATGGAGGAGAAAAGGTGAGGTGGAATTTCAAAATGCTGATAGCAAGCTCCTTACGTCCTCGACACCACTGGACACATCAGTATAGACGGCGCGTGCGCGCATAAGCACACGCAAGTGAATTAGCTTCTCTGCACATGATGGAAGCGCTCATGTAATAAAAGCACATACATCCGCTCTTATGCCAGACACATGTGAAGGGGCCTGCTTTATGGATCTACATTTACACTGTGACCTCAATACATAGGAGATGAGTCATAAATAAATGTAGCTAGCAGCGATGTTTCTGCCGAATCAAATTGCATCCTTGTTCTCTTACATGGAAAAGCCGACGAGTAGGGCTGGGCAATATATCGATATTACATGTATATCGATATTATGATATGAGACTAGATATCATCTTTGATTTTCTTGTCTTTTCCTGGTTTTAAAGGCTGCATTACAGTAATAGTGATGTATTCTAGCTGTTCTATTATTTACCTTTACCCACTTAGTCATTATATCCACATTGCTGATGATTATTTATCAAAAATCTCATTGTGTAACATGAAATATTTTGTGAAAGCATACATTACAATATTGTCACACTATCGATATCGAGGTATTTGTTAAAAAAATATTGTGATATGTCCATATCGCCTTAGCCCTACAATGACGAGTGAAAAGATGTATATAGTAAGGACCTTTCCATCAGCAAAGCAGGTCCAGCATCTTATTAATCACTATAGCAACATCTTGATTCCTTGAATGTCTGGATACTTACTACTGGATAGATTTCTTGAGGCTGAGGTTGAGTATTTGTGATTATTACCAGTTTATTCGATAGCTAGCCTGATGTGAGCGTCGTCATTGGCAAGGCTTATATAACAGCACACAGACAGCGCAGGTCCCTTTTTCATCACACTCCCTAAATACCACACTGCTAAGCTCATCAAGTGGAAAACACACTCTTCTTCTCTCCCCTCATTAGGGCTTGCATCCTGCTTTGTAGCAGAAATTTGATGCCTCGATACCCAGTGAGACAAACAGAGCCGCCATTTCACAGTCTTTGCTTACAATCACACAATTAGGGCGTGATGGCAAAATACATTGAGCGGCAGCACGGAGATCAGCACTTTTGAAATCATCTTTGTCTTTGTTTTATTGATACAACAAATACAGTAGCTCTCTTCCTCAGCTCCTCATTGGGTGAGTCACATTGTAAAATACACACTTGTGACTACATAACAGTTCATTTTAATATTAAATGTGATGACCGAACATCACCACTCATATCAGTGCTTTTGTGTGCTTATGTGTTGCTGAATGACCACTTTGTTTTGCTACCGGGCTATATATTGCTTGGTGGAAGAACGGCACTCAACTTCTTCCTGTTGTGCCTTAGCTGTTGTAAAACTGCTGTAAAACACGGCATCTTGAGCTTCATTGCCTAATTATACTTTGTTCTATGTGCAATTGCAACTCACATAAACATCATCATTGAAACGGCACCACCAAACCTGGGCAATGTTTTTCCCCTCTCTCTCAGTATGTGGCGTACATCTTGAACGAAGCAGAGACATTAAAGATTTATACTGTAGTTGTCATAAAGGAATTGCGGTCGATCACAGGTAGGAGTTGTCAGCATGTTAAAAGCGAGGCATAGGTCAGTGCACTTTCAGTCAAGGAGGTAGACATTTGAAATGAAACACTTTTTTTTATATTCATTTATATTTTGTTCGCTCAAGCAGATTTGTCTTTTAATGGATATTTTCTCCTCCGCTCTACTGAAAGTGAATTGATGGCTGGTTGACCTACTGAGTGGGAGAGTGGTAGACAGGAGTAGTTGGAGGAATGGTGGAGGTTTGTGTTGACAAGTTGTAGGTACTGTACAGAGCTACACTTTCTAACACGTAGACAGCAGGTGGAGGCCACAGATAGACAGACAGATCAAATAATGACGCAACATCCCGGCACTGAGCAGCACAGACAAACAGTAAAGCAACATACAGTAGACTGCAGCCTAAGAACAAGCTACTAGACAGTTGTATACTATCAGTAGGTCTTCATCGTCCTTTGGTATCTGCATAAATGCTCCTGTATACACAATGCCTGTATACACCTTTCTGTGTCCTGTTCATTTAGCCTCCCCCACATGAAAGTGTAATGCGTTTTCTTAATCAGTGTGTACACACACAGGTGCAGTCTTAGCAAGGTGTTACATGAGTACATCGTACATAAGAGTGCATTTATTTTTTAGGTTAACTAGTGCAGTGCCCGCTCAAAATGTGGGTGTTTGTTATGTGACCCATTCCATAAGAAGCAGGTTGAACTCTGAGCTGATTAACCGTGAGATAGGAAAGGCAGTTTTCGGTTCCAGAACAGTTAATCTGAGGGTGTATTCACACCTATCTCGTTTGGAGCAGTTGTTCCAAAACAGAGTTTTCCGCCTTGGTGCGGTTCGTTTGAGGGAGTGTGAACACAGCAATCGCACTCGGATGCGGGACAAAACAAGCGGACCGAGATCGCCAAGAAAGGGTGGTCTCGGTCCACTTTAAACGAACTCTGGTGCGGTTCGTTTGTCGTGAAAACGTGATCTGGCCTCGATCCGACACAACTGCAGCAAACAGTGCGCATTTTTGGATAAACCAGCTGTCGTAGTCAGCTGCGCTGTGCGTAATGGCCTGAAGAACGAGCATTTATATCGTTTAAAAACATCTTCATTCAGATCCTGTTTTGGCGACTTGTGAAACTAGTTTGCATGGATAAACTTTGGGGGATTTTCGCATCATCACATCAGTAGTTTGAACTCGATCAACATATCTGGTCTCCATTAAATAAATGAAAACAAGTCGTGGTCATAAGAGCCAGCCTTCTTTGTGATACGATTGTCTGGTTCAATCAGACAATCAGACTGATTGTATGTCTTCCTCGAAATGGGGGGTGGGGGGGGGTTGAGGGGTAGGAAAATCTCTGGGAATTATTTTTTCCATCCCGAGAGGCAATTAGCCTACCAGAGTGTCTCCTGGCCAATCCAGGAGGCTTGGCAATACTATTTGGACCATTTGAATTGTGGCTGTGTGAACACAAACGAACCAAGGCACAAATGCAACAATTGTATCAATTAAGCCCCTGAATCAGAACAAAGCAAACGACCTAGAGGTGTGAATACACCCTGAGTTAGTTCAATGAACGCTGAGTATGTTCACCCTGAGTGTGCGCCTGGTGAATGAACAAAGACATCACAGTGTTCAATGTCACATTTTCTCCTCATTGGCCTACTAGGCCAGTAGATCAGACTTTTACTGGCCCCTTGTATATTTTCACTGGCCCGGAAGCCTCCCAAAAAAGAAAATAACTATTTTTGTCCATAATTTTGGCTATTTATTATACATACTATGCACAACAGTGAAGTTCCTTTAGATTTGGTTGTTTTCCTTTAGTTATGGATATGTAATGTTCCACAAATATGCAAAATATAAAATTTGACACATATTGGAACAGTAAATGAATGTGGTAAATGTAGGTTTCTCCATATTTTGTGTAAAGCCATACAGTATGGAATACATAGGGAGATGAGAACAGAATTTATGATAATATTTCAGTGAGTATGGATGACCTTGATAATAAACTCAATGGCCTGCAAGTGCAGACTAATTATTGCTCAGTTTCTCACTCACTCACTCACTCACTCACTCACTCACTCACTCTGTGTCACTCATGTCAGTTGGGCCAGGCAGTCAATCAAAGCAAGGAGAAGGCAGCCTTTCCTTCCTGTTTTGATGCTGTTTGATGTGGTGGGAACAGTGGCTAGCTGATACTGTCATATCTCATAGGTGCTTTATTCTATCATTCCAATTTTTCACGACTTTGTCAAATCAATTTGTTCTGAATGAATTAATATAATTGTTTTCTGTTTCTGTTGGAATTAGTTGTTGTTGTTTTTTTTTACCAAGGACCCCAGTCAAAAGCACCCAATTCCACCATATTACAGTTTTAATAGATGGAACTTTTTTCTCTTTTCCCCCATTCATGTTTGCCATGGGTCCTAATTGAAAGTATCACACACTATCAGGGCGTAGGGGCACTCTGTCAGTCATTTTTAAGCAGACAGACACATGCAGCAGACACAGATTTCTTCTTGTGCTCTGTCGATGCCCCTGTACTACTCTTCTCTTCTCTAATAATGTTTATTTTTTTTTATTACATCTATGTTTTGAGAAGAAATATTTTAGTTATATCTTAGAGCAGTTTATGCTTGAGGTTCCCAGTACATTACATTCAGAGTCAATTAAGAGTGTGTGTGTGTGTGTGTGTGTGTGTGTGTGTGTGTGTGTGTGTGTGTGTGTGTGTGTGTGTGTGTGTGTGTGTGTGAGAGAGAGAGAGAGAGAGAGAGAGAGTCTTGTCAACGCAGCTGATGTGAACAGTGCAAGTATACTATGTAGATGTGGAGATTGAACAGGAGAGATTGAAAGCTATGACCAGGTATATGCACTACAGTCTCTCCTTGGGCTAACACTGAAAATGACATTTTCACCTTCCATCGCTGGGGGCAGTAACACCATCCCTTATAAAGGGAGTGACGGGGCGTGGTAAACACCATTCTCAAACTTCTTCTCACTCATGAAGGAGCACATCAGCTCTCTGTTACTAGCATACCCTCGACGGTAAGGAAGCAGCGTTATTCTGCACGGATTGCACCGCATCTTTATCGTCACCTGACTCTGCCTGGTTCAGCCCGAAAAAAGACGCCCTCATCCAGATTGCCCTGCTGTTGCGAGCAACACACTGGCTGCTGAGGGCTTATTTGAAGCTGTGCGCCCTGGCGTGGAGGCTCCCGACACACAGCAATGCGCTGTCTAAGGGGGTGGGGATGCTATTCCACCCGCAGCCACCGAGAGCCTAGCTGTCTGGGCCTGGCCCCCAAGTTGCTGGATCTCCCTCCAACAATAGGGTGCTCGCCACTATTCGAAATCAGGGGGCTCCTTCCACCAGAACCTTATATGGTCACAGGTGGACGCTGTTCCAAAACTGGTGCCGAAGAGAGGGCCAGAATCCTTATCTCTGTTCTGAGAAAGCCATTGTGGTTTTCCTCCAGGACTTGATTGATGAGGGCAGAGCCTTTTCTACATTAAAGGTCTACCTGCCAGCCTTATCAGCTGCTCATTTGGGCTTTGGAGGTAAAACCGTCCGCCAGAATGATCTGATGCGCACTTTTATGACGGGGGCCCGCAGGGCCCTCCCTGTATCCAAGACCCTAGTGACCTCATGGGATTTGGCTGTGGTTCTGCAGGGGCTGAAACACCCCCCATTTGAACCACTACAGGAGGTGAGCTTAACACACCTGTCCTTCAAGACATTGCTGCTGCTGGCTCTAGCCTCAGCTAAGAGAGTTAACGACATACATGCGCTCTCTGTCCACCTCTTGTGTGCTCAGTTTGCCCCAGGGGATGGAAAGGTGATCCCAAACCCAGCCTACGGGTTGGGGGTCTTGGGTGGGTTCTTGTTCTCCTATCACTCTAGTGGCCTTCACTGCTCCTCAACAGGCTCAGAGTTTGAGCCCAGTCTGTGCCTGGGGCTCAGGAAGAGTGATCAGCTCTTCATCTCCTGTGCCACGCCCTGTTTGAGCAAGCCCATCTTTAAGCAGTGCCTCTCACATCCCCTCGCTTTTGTTCGGTTCTATAGACTGGACGTCTCAGCCCCGTGCGTGACACAGGCGGTCTTGGGACACAGTTAAAGGAGAATTTCGTTTTTTTTTAACCTGGACCCATCTCCTGGCAATAATTATGATTTGGCCACTCACCCAGCGATGTCCGCGGCGTTTCTGGCCGTCCTAGCGTTGTTTTGAGATCAATAGCGTCCAAGTCAGTTGTAAAATGGAGCTGATTTGGGGCCAAGTGTGAGCCTGTCTTTCCTGCATCTAAATAGCTATTTTTATTCCCGTTTTCGCCACATATCGTAATAATGTGATCCCTCAACATCCACCAGAGTGATATTTCGCCCCAGGCCATTTCCTGGACTCTCACAGGGATCAAATTACCTCAAACGTGATCTCGGTCACCAAGTCTCGTGAAGTCCCGCGATACTTTCCTGCCGGCTGGCCAACTACAAGTACACGCTTTGCGGTGGTGGTTTTAGCGTAACCTATGTGGGGTTTGGCGTAACCTATGTGGGATTCGAAATAACGAAGGTTATGCCAAACCCCACATAGGTTACGCTAAAACCACCACCGCAAAGCGTCCTACCTGTAGTTGGCCAGTCAGCAGGAAAGTATCGCGGGACTTCACGAGACTTGGTGACCGAGATCACGTTTGAGGTAATTTGATCCCTGTGAGAGTCCAGGAAATGGCCTGGGGCGAAATATCACTCAGTTTGCACTGCAGTTATTATGCGGTTCCGGGTGGGGGCGCGGGTCTCATGTCTGCGGGGTGGGGTGGGTTGCGGTACTGATTGATCATATGTGCGGGTTCGCGGAGCGGGGAGTCGGTATTGCACGTCGCGGGGCCGGGCGGGGCCGGGTCTTGAAAATCAGACCCGCGCAGGACTCTGATATAACCTCGGTTTTATGAATAATATGAGTGACTCACCAGTGAAACCGTCTTGCCAGCGTGGGCGAGAAGAAGTTCATTGCGAATGGCATTTACCACTCCCTGTCGCTCCCTTTATAAGGGACGGTGTTACTGCCCCTAGCGACGGGAGGTGAAAATGTAATTTTCATCAACCCCAATATGAGGGTATATATTGGTGTAGATACAATATGATGCTTCTGTAGGACACAAGGCGTAGCAGAAAGCCTGTTAAAATACTATAGCCATAGTAGCTCACTTTCTACCCGGGTGTCTTCCACACCATCAGCCAGCCTTCTCTTTTCAGAGTGCTGTGCTGTTCGCCCCGCACCGCTCCAGAGAGCTGTGGCTTTAGGGCGCTTGTTTCAACTGCGGTGTGTACCAGCGACGGGCAGTGTGGGGCAGAGCATTAATAATTTGGCTTTGGGGGCGTCCGGGTGGCTCACCTGGTTGAACGCGTTCCGACCTGGGTTCGAATCTGACCCGTGGTCCTTTGCCGCATGTCATCCCCTCTCTCTCCCCACCTTTCCTGTCTGCCTACTGTCCTATCAAATAAAGGCAAAATGCCCCAAAAAGTAATAATAAAAATTAAAATGAGAATAAACAGAAAAACACCAAATCGAGACCAAATCACACCAAATTCGACACTGCACTAAGTCAGGATCCCAGCAATACACCCACAAAGTTTGAAGTTGATTTGACGAATGGTTCTCCAGATAAGCGAAGGAGAAAATACTCAATCACTCACACACAGACAGTCCTGGAATTATAGAGTGTAGCATGGATGTGTTTTCTCTCAAGTCCAAGGAGAAAGTGAGTAGTAATAATGTCGGTAAGAAGCACCTACCGTACTTACATCCTGCTGTGAATGGAATTTGATACTGATGACATCTTATTAGAAGGGCAAGATAATGTTTAGCCTGCTGTGAGAACCCATGGGGTTCTAAATCAATTTGTTCTTGAAGTTGCTCTTGACATACTTTTTATATCTGCTAGCCCTACACTCTTCACAAATTGAATTATGCTCCGTTGTGGCCACTGAAATGGTGCCATGTTAAATATAGTGTTAATATGACAGAACTGAACGCTTTTGCATGCATTAACTTGAAAGTACAATGTTCCACACATGCATTCAGTCACGTACAAGTGATTATTACATTATAACCAAGCATAATTTTTTGTGCTACATAGTAAAATAATGGACACCCGCACACTGTCTTCACTAATCCATCGGTGTGCAAGAGACTTTGGTTGATTATGCTCCATAGTGAAATATGAATAGTTAACTCAATCTCTATGCTAAATTACATCCTTTTAGAATAACATATGAGCCACAGGTCACCATATTGAAATTAGAAGGATGTTTCATGGGTGTCATGGAAGTTATGCTTTTGCAAATACAGCGTGTCTTCTGTGTGAATGTGAGGTAAACAGACTATACATTTTATCATATGTTAACAAAGGAGTTCACCATATCAACATTCCACATTTTGCAAGCTTGCTGCACTATTTCTGCATTCATCTTATTTGCAAAACAATGCTACCAATGTAAAGAGGCTGAATGGGTTACCATACTGTCGTCTCGCTATTATTATAAAGTAGGTTGTTGTTGGTGGGGGTTGATTAGGGCCAGAGTTACATCATCAAGGTCAGAGGATGGGGGATAGGCAGCATGTGATTAGTGGACTCTAGGGAGGTCACTATGCAGTGCACATCACCACATATATGTGCGGAACTCTATGGGCTCTATCGTCCCACTGACCTTAAATTAGCGCTTAGCGCCAGGCACAGCCCATATTAGTGGGCGTGGACCGGCGCACTGCCTATTCTCGTGTCGGCGCTACACGCGGCCATAAGCATTATAACCACGCCTTTTAAGCTTAGAATTATTCACACCGTGCTCATTGGAGAAGTGCAGTAAACGAATCACAATGTCCCTTTCATGTTCCATTCCACGGAGCGATCCAATCCGGTGAGAAAAGCCCGACCAAAGCGCTCTGAGCCCCCCCCCTCCCTCTTTCATCCCCGTCTGTCTCCATATATATTATTCCACATTATTGTGCTTCGCAAACCAATCTCACTGCAGTTTAAATACAGCAAGCATGTAAATACGCTACACTATAGCAAGATCAAAGTGAAAAGAATGTTCTAAACGCATCGGCTAGAAAAAATATCCCTGGCTGGATGTCATGATGAGATTAGATTGGTGAAAGTTTGGGCAGAATGATATCGTTTTCTCTCGCTACCTTTTCTTATCCCCCACTGCACAGGTAGGATGATGCAACAGCCTCTGAATGACAGGGGCTCAAAACTACGTTATAACAACTTTTTTTTTCATTGGTCATTGTGCCTGTTTGACGCGCGAGAGAGAGGGAGTGAGAGAGAGAGAGAGAGGGGGAGAGAGAGTGAGATGGCAGAGGAGAGCTGCGTGCAATTACGCACATTAATATCTCTGGCGCACTGATTAAGGCCTGGTTTTGAAAAGCGCTAAACGCTAAATTAACGCCAGGGGGGAAGATAGCGTTAGGCCGGTATTTAAGGCCGAAACGCCCATTCTGGCCTATTCTGGCACTGCGCCACGCCTCTTCGGCGTAAAGCGCATTTCGGGGCCTAAAAACATGATGCTATCTTCCCGAGGCAGGCGCAAAGCGCATTTTTTGCCGTTTAATGCCAGTTTAGCGCCTAAGGCCAGTGGGAAGATAGAGTCTTTACAGAATAGTCAGTGGGGCATACAGTACTGTAGGAGAGCTAGTCTACATTATTGTTAGTGGGAGTCTATGGTTAGAGGCCACCACAAATAGGTAGAGTGGCTTTAGGTCAGGAACATGTTACCTGAGGTCAGTCTCTGAGATACTCCTCTGGTGCAAGTCCTCTTCATTCTCCACCAAATCCTCCTGATGCTCTTTCTCTCCCTCTACTTGACCCCGCTTTCTCCCTCTCTGTGACCCCCCTTCTTTGCTGGCCCTTCTCCCTCCCTCTCCTCCTCCTCCTGTCTCCTCCTCCTCCTCGAGTACTTCCCCTAACTGCTCGTCCCCCTCGCCAGACTGGCTCCTTGATCGTAATTCGCTGCAGACGGAGACAGAAGCACGAGCACAGCACATGCAAAACAGAAAGGAAACCAAACAAAGCATGAATAATGTCAACTATGAGAGGGGGAAAGGACAGAGACACAGTGCAGACGGTAAACAGAGAGAAGTGACTGCTTAAGAAGTAACTGAAAACAGGAATGCAGACTTACAGTAAAGCACCATGCAAATGAATCACCTTATGCACTGATATGACAGAACACCCAAAGAGATGCAATGTGTTTCATGTTTCAGTGTGTTGCCAGATATGGACAAACTCTCTGGCCTGAAAGAGTAGAGTTCAACCATTTGGCTCCGGATGTTTCTAAGATGGAGCCAAACCTGAACTCAACAAAGTGGGAAAATGACACTCAGCTACGGGGTGCATTTCCCTCTTTAGTTTAACCAGGTGCAAACAATTTCAAAGCTGAAAGTGTTTGGACATGGCAACATGTATGGAACGACAGGTTCATGGCTCGGAGGGATTTGCCCATTCCTGATAAGACTGTTTGGTCAGCCTATGGTGGGGTTAAAGGGACAGACAGAGTTCACTGCCCCCTGGTGTGGAGATCAGCCTACCGTATCTTGCGGTTTCCTTGCGGCCTTTCTGATTGGACAGACATGTAGCTCGTGCTGCTGAACCGAGAGGCACTACTGGTTCTCGACACAGCGGACACGTCGCTTACATCACTGTCCGATGACTTGGCCGACAGGTTATCTGAGCCCCGAGGATCTCTGCCTGAACGCTGCAGGGACAAGCAAGCAAAGGTTCAACATTACCATCATATTGATATCTCATGACACAATCGTCTGTTGCTTGACTTGTGCTGTACCATTGGCATGGACAAGTCTAAAGTCCTAAGCCTAAAAATTTGTTTTCCCAATCAACAAATAAATATCAGTAACACTTTACTTTACAATAGCCTTATTCAGATTCAGATTCAGATGAACTTTTATTGAAACAGTAGGTAATCAGATTACATACGAGGAATTTGATTTAGTGTAGTATGCAGCCTAGCGGTCACATCAGTAGTCAGAAGACAAAAACAATACAGAAAGACAATCACTAAATATTAAAGGTGCAGTCCATCTTTAAAGTGATGTATGGTCTGGGGGGGGGGGTGTAGGTTCATGTCAGTGGGGGGATTTTGGCCTGTTGTTGAGCCAGCTGTGCTCAGAAGATATTGGGGGGGGTTGTCAGAGTCCCTAATACACTTTGTGGTTTTCAAGCCTTGTTGATGAGGCGGATGGCAGTTGGGAAGACGCTGTTCTTGTGACGGGAGGTTTTGGTCTTGACAGACCTGTTTCCTGCCAAGGGGGAGTACCTCAAAACGTGGCCGGAGTGGGTGGGGTCGGCCATGATTTTCCGAGACCACTTAAGTGTCTTGGTAGTGTGCAAGAGCACCATCGTTGTTTTTGGCACTTTGAATTTCTTCAGCTGCCGCAGGAAATACGTCCTCTGTTGTGCCTTCTTGGTGAGAGCTCTGATGTTCAGCTCCCATTTCAGAAGTGGAAGGACTCCACAGTGTTAACTGGGGAGTCACTCAGGGTGATGGGGGGAGGTGGGGCTGCGTTCCTCCTGTAGTCCACAACCATCTCCACTGTTTTTTTACCGTTGAGCTGCCGGTAGTTTTGACTGCACCAAGTGCATGTGTATGCTTTTTATATGTATGTATGATACCCTCAAGCAGGTAGGACAAGATAACGAAAAAGGACAAACAAGACAATGCAACTTAAACAAACACAGTAGACAAACAATGCTAGGGTTGCAACTACAGATATATATGTGCATATATACAGTACATACATGTACACACACACATACACGTGTATATCCACATATATTTAACAAATTTACCACGAGAGGAAGGGGGTTGTGGGCACATTTACCAGTGGTAAATGTGCCCACAACCCCCGACCTCGAGTGGTAAATTTGTTTTCTACAACAGCTACCAAATAATATAAAAAATACACAATTGTAACATCCAATTCATTTATTTATAATCATTACTGGTTTCAGAATACATTTATCCTTCCGCCACAGAATATAGTTCCATACACAAGATCAATGATTGCACTAAACATTTAGTTGTCTTTGAGCCAAAAAACAACTAACCTATTCCTTAACGGGATTCACAGTTATTGATACATTGCCTGTAAAAGTACAGTTATTTAAACAGTTATCTAAAGCAGCCCGTTTTGGTGGTGGTGTGTTGATATCTGGTGACGGCAGAGGGCGTTTGTTTGTTTGACAGTCCCAGGTTCGGGGTCCGGGCGCTAGTCCGACCTCCCGCTAGTCCGACCTCCCGCTAGTCCGAACTCGTGACAACTCAAGCTCAGCCAGTTCTCTCTCCCCAATTTCACCATGTCGTTCTTTGTTCACTTCACCTTCATCTTCATCTAACCACTGCTCAAAACTCAATCCACCCAGTAAATCAAACGTTACTACGAAATCGGACATTTCCTTGTTAGAGATCGGCCATTTCCTTGTTAAAGATTTGCAGACTGACAGGCTAACAGTGGGCGGAGTCAGCACAGGGAGCGGAGTCAGCATCAGGGAGCGGAGTGATACTGCGGTTGGAGCCGAACTGTAGATTGTTGGCGTATTTACCACTGTTGCTAGCCAATCAGAATCCAGTATTCACTCATGCTGTTGTAGAAATGTATACACATACTACATACATACACACATTTCAAGAATCTCAAAAAGGGGAGAAAAAAACAGTATATGAAGATGAGGAAATCAGTAAATGAATATGTCACAATAGTCTCGTAAAAAGGCATAATTCAACTGATGTTTAACAGTTATCCATAAAAGTCACATAAGGGGTCCATATTTTATCATATAAGTTAAGCTTTCCTTTCATTGTATAATACATATGATCAAGAGGAATATAGCCTGACATGTCTGCCTTCCACTGAGACAGTGTTGGGGATAGGAGGCCTTCCAGCCAACAGCAATAAAACAATTTGCAGCAATAAATGCAAGATTACAAAACTTCCTTTGGTGGCAATCACCAACATTAAAGTTGCCGAGTAAACAGAGACGAGGAGTGGGTGTTAGATTAAGTTGCAAGCATGATGAAGTAACAAAACATATTTCCTCCCAAAAGGGGGTCAGTTTACAGCAAGACCACAGCATATGCAAAATAGACCCCTTTTGTCTCTTGCACGTCCAGCACAAAAAGGACATTTCTGAGTGCATGGCATGCAGTTGTTCTGGGATATAATATGTTCTATGCACAATCTTGAATTGTAAGAGTTCATTTGTGTCTCCAGTTGTATGAGCCAGAGTGTATATTTGAACAAATCTGTATCCATTCCTCCTCGTCAATGTTTTCCTCAATGTCGCCTTGCCATTTTTCCTTAGTAGAAAGAGTATTGTCTGGAAAAGCCTTCGCTGGTATGTTATGTATAAGGGAGAGTACATACACAGCCATATTTTGTACTTACAATACTTTTCTATAGGTTAACACTTTTCCCGCCAGGGTTTCTGACCATTTTCACTAATCTTCCAAGACCTACAGAATAGATACAGTATATACCCTACACTGTAAGTGTAGCCAAAATGCTTGTGGCTGCTCAATGATTTGACTTTTTAAGGACAACCATTCTTGCTTTAGAGACATTTAGTTGCAGAGGTGGGCTGATTCATGTGAATAAGGGAGATTTACTAGTAATGTTCTCAGAAGCAGACAAAGAGAAACATTAAAGAAGACATTGTAACATGAACAGATTGAAGTGCTTGCTTTGACAAAAGCACATAGGAGTAATTGTAGGTGTACCTTTTCAATGGCCAAAAGCTATTTCACCAAAATGCATGAAAGGAGATGTTCAATACAAAGTGATATAATAAAAAGAGAAAAAGAAAAACTATGATATAAGGTTTCCCCCAAAATAGGCTTCTTTGGACTTGGACTGGGATGATTGTTTTGGCACTTAACTGGTTTAAGAAACGTTGGGGTGTGAGAGAGCTGAGGTGTGAGATGGTGTACTTGGAGTTAAACTGGATCTGTATCTTGTCTATCGTTAGTGGAATGGTTACACGGCCCGAACCAGAACTGAGTGTTACAGTAACTGTTTTTATTGTACAGATGTTTGAGAGTAAGCTCTCGGAGGTGTTGTATAATAATAGCAGGATCATTATGTTGTCAATGGCACTTCCAGAGAGGATAACGTTCACCACAGACAGTGACAAATCACAATTGTGACCTGCTTTTTATAGAGTGCTAACAAACAGACGGGCTGCTTCTAGGGCAAATAGTTTGCATACCAGCGACTTACAAGGAAAGCAGGACAGAGACCCTTTGTCTTATATGGCTTGGCCCAGACTCCAGCCAGAGACTAGACTCACACCAGTCTCTTTAAACAAGTTCAGCACCTCTTCATAATAGCAGAATAGTAAACACTCTCCTCTGGAGACACTCACTGTCACATTCCATGAATTAAGAAGGCAAGGCTCGTGAATCAACTGAGCCTCACTCAAGGTCTTCCAACCTTTGAGCTGCGTTGAGTGGTTTACGTGTTTTGCTGTGTTTGTGTGATTGTGTGTGTAAAAGTGTGTGTCTGTGTGTGTCTGTGTACACTGTGCAAACACAAATGCACATGCGCAGTACTATGTTGCTGTGTGGATGTGTACATGCTTGAATACGTCTGCCATATGGCCTAGACCCAGTGCATGCATGCAAACAGGAAGCGTGTTTGGATTGCATACATGGAGCACCAAAGTATATGTGTACATACTGTTGAGCGTGTTTTTTACCTTGTGGTAGTCCTGCTCCAGTCTGGAGTCAGAGCCGGTTCCCTGCTTATATTTGTTCATCTTCAGTTTCATCTGCCTGGTCCTCTCCTCCATGTCAGCACCTGAGCAGAGACAGAGAAGAGTGTCAGAGGATGGCTGATATCGTGAGGGAGGCTGATGGAGGGACACACTGTTATGATGAGAGACAAGCTTCTGCTGAGCTATAAGCCATGAGCTATGACAAGGACAGGTCGAATGGAAAAAGCGGAATGGATCGGCTGTATTAACAAAAAATGCTGATTGCATAAAATACATTTGTACAATTTTGACCAAATAAATCAGTCTGGAATCAGTCACTGTTTTCAAACATTTCAGGTAGATTACAGTACAGCAAGTTTGAACTGTACTTGGGGATCCTGCACAACATAACAGCTACTGTACATTTGTGACCAAATGCCACAAACCCAGGCTCATTTAACTTTACAGGAGACCCATTTTACACCAGAAAAGGTTTGAACAAAACGCTCTTTTTTTATTAAATAATAAATAAAATTAAATAATGTTTATTGATCCCTATCATGCAGTATACCATCCTAAAGCTCAATTACTATGAAAAATAAAAAATAAATACTATCTCAGATAATGCCGGTTTTTCCATGTTGTTTTACACTTTACAAGTATGTCTAGATCAATGTCAATTCTCTGGCAGCAGATTAAGTTGCTGAATGAACGGACTAACTGGTCTAACCCATCTCTCCTTGCCCAAACTGAAAAGTTCGCGAAATACACATCTGCTTTTTCTAATTTCATTGCCAGAAAATAGTCACAGAATCCAGATTGCTCTTTGACTTGAATTTAAAAGTTGTGCATTGTTTCAAATTGCTTCAAGTACTGTATACCATGCAGTGCCAAAACATCACCCCAACCTCAACACAAACAAGCTATAACCCTGAAGATAATACATGCCACTGACTAAGAATTGTGAATTTGTCAGATACCCTGAGGATAAAACACCAAAACAATACACTGCAAGGAATAATCAAATAATGAGTTGCAAACTTTAAAACCGTGGGATTGGTAGAGATCATCTACTCGGCAAAAACTTACATACATTATCTTATTCTCTCAGAGCTTAAAAATGATCATTGATAGAACTTGCTCATTGCCGACATAATACATTTATAATACTTCCCCCAGCAGGCAGCCATTAGTTCTCCCAAAGCACAAAGCATTGGGAACAATAGAAACATAACAGTCCAAAATACAAACTGAAATCAAGTTGGAATTTAGTTTGAGGTACAGATGTGAATTTGAAAATTGGCACTTCTCAATCACTGACTCATCATGGCTGGCCTACCTGCATCTCCATTTTCTGGACCAGCTCTCTGTCTCTTATTTTGTGTTGTATGATGGAAATGAATATAGAAGCGCAGTGGACAGTGGACACACACACACAAAGTGCCATGCACACGCACAGCATGCATACAGGTCCACATACACAAACAAAGAAAAGCAACAGAAACAAAGAGCTAATTAATTGATTCTTATGAAACAATATGTGAGGCAAAGTGAAATTCTCCCAATAGAGAGGCAAAGTGAACGTCACTTCCTGCTTCAGCACTGTACCAGAGATTTTCTTCCGCAATTTATTTTCCCATAGACATCATAAAATGCGTATAAAAATAGTTTTACTTAGTCAAACCAAACGTTTCAGCTATATTTAGAATCGGGAGAGACCATAGAACATTTCATTTGGACAAAAAAAAAAAAAAAAAAACATAAAAAAAATATTTTCTTTATACCCAGATTTCTTTTACGTTTTGGCCTGAGTGAAATGTTATGCAGTCTCTCCTATTTCTAAATATATCTTAACTGTTTGGTTTGAACAAGTAAAACTATTTTTATACACATTTTACAAAATGTCTATGGGAAAATAAATGGCGGATGAAAATCTCTGGCGACGTTCCACTTTGGCTCTCTATACAGTGGAGCTTCCTCTGGGTTAGCGTTAGCCTACGCAGCCCTCCGCCTTCACTAACTAATCACTTGATTACATGAAAATGATTATTCAATGCAGGGGGCATTCAGTAAATACAGTAGAGTAGCTTAAGTCACAGCAACATGTAGTTTTGTAATATCTGATGTTGTACAAAACAGCAATTTTAAAGTCTGAGTTGAGACAATAAAGTTTATCATGGGGAGATGAAAATGGACAAATTTGAGAATTTATGCTTGAAATTTTCAAATTTTGTGTGAAGCTACTAGTTATATATTTTTTGTAACGTAAGGTATGCAGAGTGATATACTCTTAGTAATATAATATATGAGACATGTTTTGGTTTGATTAAATGTAACACTATAGCAATTTGGGTTAAAAGTGGAGCCCCAAAATTGAACACTACAGGACGAATCAGCGTGACGTCACAATGCCCCGGCAATGCGGAACCCCGCAGCAGTTAACTAGTATGAGTTGTGCCAAACAAACGTTCATATCACATCGCTTATATTTTGACATTCTGAGTGAGAGCAGAATTAGCTCAAGAGTCTGATGCATGTCGTGTTAAAGTTGTGTGAACTGTCGCAGTTTTTTTAATTAAGTGAATTAAGTAAACAGCACAGCCGGCTAGAGTGAGACACTCAAGGCTGGCTCCATAGGGTCCCATTATAAAGTTACACCCAGTAAGCCGTTTGTTTACCAACACTAATCCCTCGTATAGCGATTTGGGTTAAAAGTGGCACCTAGAACATTTTGTTTTTGCCACTATGTCCTTTAACTCAGCGGTTCCTAATCTTTTCTGACTTGAAAATCTTAAAAATGTTCGGTGCCCAAATCTGAATGTAACAGTACAGAGGCCAAATAATGCGTTCTCAGAGCACTTTTTATTTTAAACAATAAAAAGTGGTGTCCATCAGCACCACAGAAATCAGAAACTAAAAGTGAGGGTCTGTCTGCAATAGTAGACTAATCAACAAATAATTGATTACAAATTAAATAACGGTATCATTCATTCATCATATATAATGATAATAATTAAATTTGGTCACAAAAATCATAGTAACAACAATAACCTCCGAGCTACAGTAGCAACATACACGATAGTGGGTTGAGCCAGAGCTTTCTCCAGCACTGGCACAGCGCTAAAAGGAAATGTGGAGATACTGAAGGTCTGACTATGCAAGACTAGTTCAAACATAATCCTTAAGAGGCATCAGAGACATAACGATCAAAATAAGGCTAATTCTGCTGCAACATGCCGTGATTGTTAACATATTCACACTCCAGATTTCTATTTAGATCGTTTGCCAATGATGAGTGTAGCTTTTGTTTAGAAAAGCACAAAATAACAGTGTCTCACGACATGACCTGCTGCGACAAACCACACTGGCATGACCATGACCATGCTTCTACTGTGAACACACACATTCTGTGCGAAGCAAAACGAAAAAGGTGAACGAAATGACAAAGAAGCCGGGAAGCATCCTCAAGAGGGCGACTGCGAGCGCAGACGCAAAAAACAACAACAACAGAAGAAAAAAAAACGGGAATGACGGTGAGCAAAGCAGGAAAAGAAAGAACGATAGTGATGATGAGGGGAAGTGGGTGGGTCAAGCCAAGAAGGAAAGAAGTAGAGAGTGAGTAACAGCAGAGGAGGAAGAGAGAGAAGAAGGGGAAGGAGAAGAAGAAGAAGAAGAGGAAGAAGAAGAAGAAGAAGAAGAAGAAGAAGAAGGGACAGACCTGAGTTCGTCCAACTTGGTGAGTCCGTGTCTTCTGGGATCACATCACAGAATGGACAGACACAGACAGAGGAGAGGAAGATGGGTGTGAGAGGATGCACAAAGGGTGGGATGGGGGCAGAGGAGAGGACGGAGGGAGGGCGACGCCGGCACCGTGGGGCAGGGTGAGGGGTAAGGAAGAGTGAGGAAGAGGAAGATGGAGGGGACGGGGATACACGACACAACAACAACACGACAACAACGAACAACAAACACAGAACACACAAACAAAATCATAGAGTACACCAAGAACACGCAAACTCCACCATGAGCAACAGTGAGAAGTCAAAATAGAGCGAAGAGGGTGCGAAGGCCGGGACAGGCTGAGGTAGAGGGCTAAGAGTATTGTTATTAAGAGTATTGTTATTACAAATGAGAAAGGGGAGAGGGGAGGAGCAGAGGGGAGTTTCTGTGCTCTAAAGAGAGAAAGAGAGCTGAAACGGTAAAGAGATGTTAATGGCGGAAGGGAAGAGTATCAAAGAAGCTGAAAAAACCAGACAGAAATAAGCCGGAGAGACCTTGGAAGGTGCGAGGTAAGGTGGGGGAGGAGGGGAGAGAGAAAAGGAGAGGTGGGTGTCACTTGAGTCTGCGTGGGGCGACTTTGGGGAGACAGCCTGGAAAAATAACGAACAAAACAAACAAAACAACTCAAACTGAAAGCACAGAGCAGTGAGGCACACAAAAGAGAGAGCTGGCTACCTCACAGAGTTTCAGCCCAAGAGTGAGACTTAACCAAAATACCCATGTAACCTTTGTGTGGTGCAGGGCCTGCACGCACGCACGCACACACACACACACACGCACACACACACACAACAGCAGCAGCAGCAGCTACATGTAGCCCCCTGAGCGCTAGTTACGCCACAACAAGATCCACTGTTGCCTACATACTTTCCTCATCTCCACATTATTCATATACCCCCCCCCCCCCCCCCCCCCGCAGCCTGATGAGACCTTGGAACATGCTGAGGCGAAGCCCCCCCCCCCCCTTCCTTTGTCTCCAAAGACGATGAGATGCCGTGCTTCCATGTCCCTATCATTAATCAAGACACAGCCATGTGTGTTTTCATGTTGCATAACCAGGGCGCTGCTGAACCCACATGACCGCCGCTCAGCTCAGCTCGTGGGTTCGACATCAGGGTCAGTTTGTAAGAAGCAACACTCCTGTCCCTCCTCACATGGACTGTCCTCTCTCTGTGCAGCGCTCTGTCCCTCCTCACAAACTTGACAAAAGCACCAGTGACGGCTGGGAGGGCGAGAGAGCGAGAGGGCGAGAGAGCCCCGCTCGCATCATACTTCATTTTCATACCCTCTTACAGAGCATT
>NC_139623.1:100695224-100752724 GCF_964638095.1 Poromitra crassiceps
ATGAGCCCATAAATGCTATTTTCACATAAAATACTTGGAATTTGTGGTTAATTATGCTACGCAATTCATAAGAAATGTCATGGGGCAAATAATGTACCCGTTTCATATGCCAATCAGGCTGCAGAAAGTCACTCTGAACACACTGATCACAGACGAATTAAAATGTTAGGAAAAAAGAGCATTTCACAAAGCTTAATTGAAAATCTACTCAGCCATTCAGCACTACTGCTATGAGCATGTTGAGTAACGGAACCATAGAGTCAAAGGACAGACGCATGCCACATAAACAGATGGGAAAGTAGGAAGTGGAACCGGTGGGGAACTCCAGTTTCTGCCAACAAAGCCTGGCCACTCATTCAAGCCTGTGCATGAATGTACTGTACATTAACAGATAAGTGTGACTCTTGCCCCGCCCCCCCAAAAATAAAATAAAAAATAAAATAAAAATGAATACGTTCCCAGGAATTATTTGGCTATTTATGAACGGTTTCTCTAAAACAATGAGTCTTTATGCAGAATGACATGTTGCATAAAGACGAAGGAGGGAAAAACCATATTGCAGGTCAGGGTTCCTAGAGATAGGGTTCAAAGGCTGCATGTGTAGTGACACAGACACACCTGGCAGATTGTTGTGCGGTTCAAGAGGTGAAGAGTCACTTGTTCCCTCTAAGGAGTCGATGCAACAGATAACACACAGGACAATTAGATATGTACAAACAGGAGGCGTGGCTGAACCTCAGCTCCTCCCCTGTTCCCTCTAAGGAGGCGTGGCTGAACTTCAGCTCCTCCCCTGTTCCCTCTAAGGAGTCGATGCCCATAAACAGATAACACACAGAACGATTAGATATGTGCCAACAGGAGGCGTGGTGGAACTTCAGCTCCTCCCCTGTTCCCTCTAAGGAGGCGTGGCTGAACTTCAGCTCCTCCCCTGTTCCCTCTAAGGAGTCGATGCCCATAAACAGATAACACACAGAACGATTAGATATGTGCCAACAGGAGGCGTGGTGGAACTTCAGCTCCTCCCCTGTTCCCTCTAAGGAGGCGTGGCTGAACTTCAGCTCCTCCCCTGTTCCCTCTAAGGAGTCGATGCCCATAAACAGATAACACACAGAACGATTAGATATGTGCCAACAGGAGGCGTGGTGGAACTTCAGCTCCTCCCCTGTTCCCTCTAAGGAGGCGTGGCTGAACTTCAGCTCCTCCCCTGTTCCCTCTAAGGAGTCGATGCCCATAAACAGATAACACACAGAACGATTAGATATGTGCCAACAGGAGGCGTGGTGGAACTTCAGCTCCTCCCCTGTTCCCTCTAAGGAGGCGTGGCTGAACTTCAGCTCCTCCCCTGTTCCCTCTAAGGAGTCGATGCCCATAAACAGATAACACACAGAACGATTAGATATGTGCCAACAGGAGGCGTGGTGGAACTTCAGCTCCTCCCCTGTTCCCTCTAAGGAGGCGTGGCTGAACTTCAGCTCCTCCCCTGTTCCCTCTAAGGAGTCGATGCCCATAAACAGATAACACACAGAACGATATGCCAACAGGAGGCGTGGCTGAACTTCAAAGCACAGCGGCGAGACACTAAAGCAGCAGGATCTATCAATATTCCAGCTTCTCTCTGAAGTCAGCGAGGGGCAATAATATGGATCCTAAGTCCATAAAGGGGCTAAAACACACACACACACACACACACACACACGCACACGCACACGCACACACACAAACAGTTGCATTACATAAACTGAGTGCCATACGGCTCAGTGGGAGCCTCAGCACAAGGTCAGATCAATACCTCCCCCCACTGCCCACACACTGCCACTGCCTCGAAAGGTAGAGTCAGAGAGAGAGAGAGACACACACACACACACACACACACACACACACACACACACACTCACACACACACACACACACACACACACACACATACACACGTAAACAGCCTCACAAAGAAAGACAAAAGAAAGAAGGCGACCAAAAGACGCGACAGAGGTCGAGACAGGGAAAAGGCTTAAAGGGTGATAGAAAAATGGCACAGATACAGAAAAACGGTGGGAGCGATGGCAGAGAGTGAGTAACAGAGAGTGAGTAACAGAGAGAGAGAGGGAGAGAGAGAGAGAGAGAGAGAGACAGAGAGACAGAGAGAGAGAGAGAGAGAGAGAGAGAGAGACTGGCTGGCTGGTGGCTGTACAGAAGACTGGGAAAGCCCTCATGGTCTCTGACAATGATGAAAGAGTTCTGGGAGTGCTTTGACAAGTTCTCCAGCAATGCCTGGGCTTTTTCCTACCTCTCTCTCTCTCTCTCTCTCTCTCTCTCTCTCTCTCTCTATCCTCCTCACTCTCTCTCTCTCTACCACTCTCTCTCTCTCCCAGCTGCTCCCATCCAATCACTGCAAAGCTAATCAAATCGTTTCTTTCGTTCACAGCATCCACCCCAAAGAAAGGCAAGTGGAACACTCGTGCCTTTCATCACGGTTCTTCTCGCAGTAGGTGACACACTTTACTACAACTCAGAACATGTTTGTGTGAGCTGTGTCTGAGCTGAGACAAAAACACCACTTGATGACTTCAAATGTGACTTCACGGTGGTGAAGATGTGGCAAGTTCAAACTGCTGTGCCTTAGTCTCTCAAGCCAGTCCATCTCTTCCACAATCTTTGAATGTACCATAGATTCAAATTTGGCCAGAGGAAGTTGTCATCTTCCAAAGAAAAAAACGCTTCAGTTTGATGGTATTCAACCAATCATGACACATGTAAACAAAACCGAGGCAGGTGATTGGAGAAATGAGTTGATGTGCCGCCTTGGGTGGATGTCCCGCCTTAACATCAATTTTGACCAACTTTCCCCTCCAGGAAGTGTCAGGTAGGTAGGCGAGAGCATTTGCAAATTGCGGGAGACAACACGTCTGTTTTAAGAGACTAGAGACTAGTTGTGGCTACACACATTATAAAAAGAAATCAGTCCAGGACAAATAAAAAAACATCACACAGAAACAGGAATGCTACACTTGAACACAACAATCAAGAGTAGAATCCGGTCAGGTCTACAGTAACTACAACACAGGACTTCTGTAACTGTACGTGACATATAGGTCAGTTGCAACAGAGGGAGGGTTCAAGGAGCCCAGTATAAACTTAAACCTCAATGAACCCAGCTACCCGCCATTGCAGACAGGTTTAGCCCATCAGAATAAGGTGCAGGTCCACCAGCACTCCCAACCTGAGAGACTAAAACCACACATTCAGGTACAGACCTTCAGAAGGCTCTGTTCCTTCGTCTCCATCTTCTGAGAGAGAAATGGAGAAAGGAACCGAGTAGAGATGTTACAGATGGAAATGAAAAGTGAATGAAAAGACAGATAAAATATATTATAATATTACATAGCAAGGTTACAATATAATGTAAGCCTTTCCCAGGAATCACCTGGCCACACTGATATAGGAAAACCAAGGAAACACATGCCAAAAAAAAGATAGATAAATAAATAAATAAATAAATGAATAAATGAATGAATGAATAAATAAATAAATAAATAAATAAATAAATAAATAAATAAATAAATAAATAAATAAATAAATACAATGGTATGAACTATATTGAAAGATACCATCAACCAGTAACATTTTCCTTTCCCAGGGAAATGGCAAGTGAGAGTGAATAACAGCAGCTGCTGTAAAACCAGAAATCCTTCCTCAGCCCACATCAGTTAGGGCGCCAAATAAAGAGTAGATCATTTTAAGAACGAGAGATGTTTCGTAGACAATCTTGTTTCAAGACAATGAAATAAGGCCCTCACTCAATATCCTGTACATGTCTTGAAGTCACTCCAAAGACAGTAAAGCCCACATTGCAAAGAGAAAAGAACCAGCTGACTTACTTCTGTCCTTTCCTGTGGGTGGGAGCTGTGGAAGTTGCCGACCTCGTCTGCTGGACATAGGGGTACCGGCGGGGCTGGTTTGGACGGATCCGCTACGGGGGTGTGCCCTGTAGGACATAGAGCAGTGGACACCGGAGTGAGACTACGGGGGTGTGCCCTGTAGGACATAGAGCAGTGGACACCGGAGTGAGACTACGGGGGGGTGCCCTGTAGGACATAGAGCAGTGGACACCGGAGTGAGACATTTGGAGCAGAGGTGATCCTGGATGCAGGGCCCGGCCACGTTGCACCCACATCCCAGAGTGTGACAAAACAAAAGGAATTGTAAAATAATTTAACAAAATAATTAACTATCAGTAAAACAAGACAAAAGGAGAAGATAAAAAGTAAATAAATAGGGGTGACTACTAAAAGGAAAGGGGGAAACATCTACTTATCTAGGATCAGAGGATGGGGGATGGGGGATTCATACTGTATAGTATATATGGCACACACTGCAGGATTCAGACTGTATAGTATATATGGCAGTTCACACACTGCAGGATTCAGACTGTATAGTATATATGGCAGTTCACATATATACTGTATAGTATATATGGCAGTTCACATATATACTGTATAGTATATATGGCAGTTCACATATATATTGTATAGTATATATGGCAGTTCACATATATACTGTATAGTATATATGGCAGTTCACATATATACAGGATTCATACTGTATAGTATATATGGCAGTTCACACATTGCAGGATTCAGACTGTATAATATATATGGCAGTTCACATATATACTGTATAGTATATATGGCAGTTCACATATATATTGTATAGTATATATGGCAGTTCACATATATACTGTATAGTATATATGGCAGTTCACATATATACAGGATTCATACTGTATAGTATATATGGCAGTTCATACATTGCAGGATTCAGACTGTATAATATATATGGCAGTTCACATATATACTGTATAGTATATATGGCAGTTCACATATATACAGGATTCATACTGTGTGTATAGTATATATGGCAGTTCACACATTGCAGGATTCAGATTGTTTAGCTGCTAAATTGTCAAATACCGCTGTCTGCTCGCTACCCAGGCACTTATGTATGTACTTAACCTAACTAACTTAACCTAACTAACTATCCGGTGTGCACAGCATTGTCAAACTAAACTCCGGCTGACACCCCAAAAACCTACAATCCACTACAGAAAAATGTATATTGTTTGTTTATTAACTGGCCCCTGGCCTTCTATCATTACACGAAAGTGGCCCCCGGGCAAAGCAAGTTGAGTATCCCTGCTGTATAGTATATGGCAGTTCACATATATACTGGTTTCGATGTCAGTCACTGTAATGTTTAACAAGAGATGCTGTCCTGAGTTAGGATCAGTAGAGGTACTTGTACTAGTGCACAACTGAGAGATCAACATACTTGTTTTAAAGATTTTGATATGCAAAATCTACTGTGTGACACCACAAATGCATCGATACAGTGACAAAAGTGGGTACATCAAGGTATCATACAAAATGTGTTTTTGTAGCATTTGCGTGACAGCAGCTCTCTGAGTGAACACTCTTACACATACCTGCATCTGCACACATTCAGGCATGAGCTAAAGTGTTGGCAGTAGCTTGACATGGTTTCACCTAATCCAAATGGTTTTGCATGAAGGTAGCAGAATCCTAATAATGTGAAACCTTGCAATGTGACATACAGTATATCTCCAAATATGTAAATCATGCAAAATGAGCAATGAGATTTGGCACATGACATGGGAGTGAAGGGGCGCATCAACTGTAGTGCACTGATCTGCAATAAAAGATGCCAGGTGTGAATCGCATGTACGGTCGAGCCATCAAGCTGCAAGGAGAAAGGAGTTCAATGCAGAGACAGCAGAGCAGTGTGACCTGCATTCAGACAGTCCCCAAAAGGCTTGAACTCAAAACAAAAGACACAGAATGCCATCACGGGATAAACGGCATCAGGTGATGTTAGTATTGAAATGAAAATAAAAGTATAAATGTGGGCCCATCACTGCTATACTCACGCAAGCGTATGAGCAGTGTGTTCCAAAGCAAAGCAAGTCAGCGCTGTATCTACAGTGTCAGGTGTTTTGTGCCTGCCTGCCACATGGGTAAATACAATACAGCACTGCTGCTTTTGGGGGAAAAACATAAAAGTGGTGAGGTTGGGTGGGTAGTTGTGAGGGGTGGGGAGGTGCAGGGGAGGTACAGCAGGGTGGAGGGGTGGTAGGTGGCAGTGAGGTGCTTTTTCGGGGTCATTCTGTGGATTAGTGAGGCGTGGGGTGGGTGGGAACTCATGGGGCGAGTTCTGTGCGGCAGGTTAAAGTTTCAGCTACATAGGCATCTTACTGGCTGAGTTAGACATCAATGGGCGGAGTCAAATAATCCATTTTTCACATAGCTATCTGGCAAACTTGAATTGGCTAAGAAGGAACTCCAATGGCAATGACTTATTTTGTTTCTACTCATTCATGATCATGGCATTCATAATCTTGGAAAGTTAACCTAGATAGCTGTAGGCTAAGGCTAGTATGGCTTGAATTAACTTGTAAGGTCAGCAAGCTCACTAGCTAACCAAGATAACTTAGCATGTCTAGGTAGCATTTTTTTTATTTCGTTTTTATTTGTTTGTTTATTTATTTATTTTTTCAGGTTAGAAGACTCCATAATATTGGCAACTTCCTTGTCCTTTCTTACCTCTTGTCTTTTTCACTGGGCTTCAGTCTAACATTACTTTGTGGTTCTTTGAATGTATCGTTTTTTTACTCCGCTCATTTAGGTTGAACTTAACCAATAAGATCACTTCTGACTCCACAGAAACATTTGGATAACTAAAACTCCAGTCCGCCTCGGCGCTGAACTAGCTTTTGCGTCTCTGATCTGGGTCACACCTCGTCAAGGCGGGTGAGGGAGGCGCTGACCTCCCAGATGGCAGAGACGGCATGGAGGACCTCATAAGCGTCGAGTCGTGGGGGCGTTCGGTGGAGCGCGAGCGGGACGTGGGGTGCTCTATAGTGGGCCGCTGGTCTGCAGAGCGGGACCTGCTGTGATACTCGTGTCTATCCATGGCTCCGTGGTTCCTATGGAGGTGAGTGAGAGATAGGCAGGCACTCAGTGGGACCCCACAGGGCAGGGACAGTATGCTGGCAGGGTGGAGAGAGTAAAGCTGCCGCAACCTCGCAGCTCCTCCAAGCTGCATGAGTCAAAGTGAACCAAGACAATGAAATCATTCAGCTCGCCTTGGAGAACTTCAATGTTAGAAAGACAGCATGTTTCGACTAGAATAGCCTTTGTCAGGTTACAGGAATGCATAGTTGACAATACATTGATTCCATTACATCCAAAATGGTCTATGGGACCTGAGGTGGCCATTTTGGATATCATAGAATTATATTCAGTGTTGACTACACATATAAATACTAGAGAAACTATTATTTTCTGAGAGTAGCTGAATGATGGATTTGAATGTGGAGAGTATGGACAGAGGGTTAGGTAGGCCCTGCATGGCACTGTCCTGTATATGGAGCCACTGGCAGAGCAGTGGAGTACTTGGGGTGTCTCACTGGCAGGGACCATGTGTGTGTGATCCCTCTGTGGGTGATGGGTGAGTGCTCATTTGAATGTGCTCTGTTTGAGGTAGACTAACTGTATACTACTGAAGAGACATGTGAAAGGAAAGTCATCTATGTGTATCTTTACAATGCATCTGAAGTATTAGACCTGTTATTTCGTGAAAAGATGACCTGTCATTATGAAAGAGTAATTAAATCAGTAGATTTAAAATAAATGTTATATTTTTGGCACAGGTGAGGATGAGGAAGATCTTGTCGTCCTGGAGAGCTGGTGGAAAAAGCAGGTGAGGTTTCACAAGTAGATAAATTCATTGATATTGTACAGAGGTATTGCATAAAAATAATGTTACAGGAAAAAAATGCATTTCCACCAATCGCACACTACATATCAGAATATATCAGAATATTGAAATTAGCCTGCTTAATACTAATATATATTCCAAGGTTCTATTAAGGTTCTATGTGTAACTGTGACACATATAATAGGGGTTTAGATGTGACAATCATGCATAATGTTAAGTAAATTGTGTAAATTAAATTCTTTATCGGTTTAAATTAATAAATATTACATAATCCCTGCAAATGGCTATAAATGTCTGATTCTCAAAATAAATACTATTTCATCAACCCATTATACGAATTATATCCCAAAACACAGAAGACATGTTAGTGTCTGTACGGTACAATAATCTGACAGCTGCTTCTACTAGGGCTACCAGACACCAAAAGATTAATTAAAGCTGCATTCAGCAATGTTTTTGTGTTCAAATAAGTGTGAAATGGCTCTATATTCGGACAGCAATCACTGAAATAAGAGTGTTTGGTCAGTAACTTGGAACCCCCAACCCCCCACTGTCCTCTATCTCTCTCCTGTAGTCCTGCAGGCAGGGCGGACGTATCTCTGCAAGCGTAACTCGGACTCACGGATGGCGGCATTGGATTTGGGCAGAGCCGTATAATAGAACAGTTCCGACATCTCCATTCACTCCAATGGACCAGTTTTTTTCCAGGAAGTAGAAAGTGGAACTCTTGAGTAAAAAAAGCAGCACTGTCGAGTTGCATCAAAATAGACAGTGTTGTACTTTGAAAGGGTTTTTCATCCCTTGAAATGAATCAAATTGTACATTATCAGTTTTATTTTAACATGCAAAAGTAGCGCGAGACCCATTCCTGGCTGTTCATTGGCTAATGATTCTTGCATTTTGGTCCTCCGCTGACGCCACTCTCTCTCTAGAGGACACTAGATTTGGGGTGAAAAATTTTGGCCTCAAACTATCCAATCAGAGAAAAGTTGCCAATTTCTTGGAAACGGAAGGTCAGATCGCGATCCCTGCAAAGGACTATATGATGTATTTTTTCACCCCGAATCCAATGCCGTCATCCGTGAGTCTCTATGAGTTACGCTTGCAGAGATACGTCCGCCCTGCCTGCAGCACTACAGGAGAGAGATAGAGGACAGGAGATACGTCCGCCCTGCCTGCAGAACTACAGGAGAGAGATAGAGGACAGGAGATACGTCCGCCCTGCCTGCAGGACTACAGGAGAGAGATAGAGGACAGTGGGGGGTTGGGGGTTTCAAGTCACTGACCAAACACACTATTTCAGTGATTGCTGTCAGAATATAGAGCCATTTAACACTTATTTGAACACAAAAACATCGCTGAATGCAGCTTTAAGTAACTAATTTGTTGACAAACTCACAGAATGTTATAAATTTGACTGGAGTAGGTCAATCTTGTCACAATCTAGTAGTGTCTGCAAGCCATTTGCAGTGTGAAGGATTGTCCAGTAGAGGAGATGCTCCTTTGTATCCCGTAGCAAAACAGTGGCTCATCAGTCAGTGACCTTAAGTAGCCTCAATCTTTTTTCTTGTCTTTTTTTACGATCATTCACGGTGATGATGATCATCATAATCATTAGTGCTCCCATCATAAGGTCGTTATGGACAGGGATTTATTGGTAATGTGAAGGTAATGTCTGTTATGAATCAAACAACTCCTTAGGTGTGGTTTGATGGATACAGAGATACAGCTACCATATATATCTCTTTTGCAAGGCTCATTGGAATATCACTGTTCACTGTAATCTCATGGGATTTAAAGTGAGGCCAAAATATGAGTTTCTTTGTGCTTGGAATAGCTGTTTTGTTGCCTATACTCTGCAGGTTATACCCCACTCAAGGTCAACTCCAGGGAGATGCACTTAAACAACACAACCATGAAAAATATGTTGTCAGTTCTCGGGGAAATCAGCTAAACTAACTAAGAGACTAATGCTCTCTGTTTTCTCTCTGTTCCACAGCTCTGTCTCCTTTTCCTCTGTCCAGGTGCCATGTTTTCTTTCCTCTGCCCTACTTTCTCTTCTATTCTCTCGGTTGCTTGCTTCTACTCCATCTGAATGCAGATGGAAACAAACCGTTTCAAACAGTCACTGTTTGAAAAGAGAAGGGGAATCTATTTGATCCCTTAGCTCGATTGCCACGTGGAGACACCAGCCACTTTCTTTTCTCTGCCAGCTCAGACAAAAAGAGAGTGTGAGAGAGAGACAGAGACAGAGACAGAGACGGAGATGGAGACGGCGAGCTCTTGTTAATGGCTATCTAGACGAGCCAGGCTGGGCCTGAGGGAAACTTTGTGACACTTTCATAAAGTCAGTCAGCCTTCTCGGGCTGAGTTCTGACGACTCATCACTTTTTCACTCCTGGAGAGGAGAAGAATGGCACCAATGCGTCATGTGATTTCTGACTGAGAGCCAGGTGGCAGCAGGCAGAAGTCATTTGCAGACTTTCTCTGGAGGGGGCAATGCCAGCTCTCTTTTCATTGGCTCGCCAGGACACTGGCGAGGGTCCTGGGGATGGATGGGTGTTAGATGGGTGCTTGGCCTGGCCTAGCAGCCCGGTCTGACCAGATGCAACAACAGTAAGCGAAAAGGCAAACACAGAATTGACAGGGTTACTGTGCAGCCCGGAGTAATGCATCATGCCACTGTATGGGTGAGCAATAAGCAGTCACTCATACATATAAAAAGTGACAACACTAATAATCGCACACACGACTGATCAACATACCGTTGAGGTAGGGTACATGGGGACATACATAGGGACATCAACAGAAACATCCGCAGGCCAGCACTATACTGTACAACTAGTGTACTTACAGCAACACAAAGCACTCCAGGCCTCGGTGCTCAGCATACAGACACAAAGCACTCCAGGCCTCAGTGCTCAGCATACAGACACAAAGCACTCCAGGCCTCAGTGCTCAGCATACAGACACAAAGCACTCCAGGCCTCAGTGCTCAGCATACAGACACAAAGCACTCCAGGCCTCAGTGCTCAGCATACAGACACAAAGCACTCCAGGCCTCAGTGCTCAGCATACAGACACAAAGCACTCTAGGCCTCAGTGCTCAGCATACAGACACAAAGCACTCCAGGCCTCAGTGCTCAGCATACAGACACAAAGCACTCCAGGCCTCAGTGCTCAGCATACAGACACAAAGCACTCCAGGCCTCAGTGCTCAGCATACAGACACAAAGCACTCCAGGCCTCAGTGCTCAGCATACAGACACAAATCACTCTAGGCCTCAGTGCTCAGCATACAGACACAAATCACTCTAGGCCTCAGTGCTCAGCATACAGACACAAATCACTCTAGGCCTCAGTGCTCAGCATACAGACACAAAGCACTCTAGGCCTCAGTGCTCAGCATACAGACACAAAGCACTCCAGGCCTCAGTGCTCAGCATACAGACACAATGCACTCCAGGCCTCAGTGCTCAGCATACAGACACAATGCACTCCAGGCCTCAGTGCTCAGCATACAGACACAAAGCACTCCAGGCCTCAGTGCTCAGCATACAGACACAAATCACTCTAGGCCTCAGTGCTCAGCATACAGACACAAATCACTCTAGGCCTCAGTGCTCAGCATACAGACACAAAGCACTCCAGGCCTCGGTGCTCAGCATACAGACACAAATCACTCTAGGCCTCAGTGCTCAGCATACAGACACAAATCACTCTAGGCCTCAGTGCTCAGCATACAGACACAAAGCACTCCAGGCCTCGGTGCTCAGCATACAGACACAAAGCACTCCAGGCCTCAGTGCTCAGCATACAGACACAAAGCACTCCAGGCCTCAGTGCTCAGCATACAGACACAAAGCACTCCAGGCCTCGGTGCTCAGCATACAGACACAAAGCACTCCAGGCCTCAGTGCTCAGCATACAGACACAAAGCACTCCAGGCCTCAGTGCTCAGCATACAGACACAAAGCACTCCAGGCCTCGGTGCTCAGCATACAGACACAAAGCACTCCAGGCCTCGGTGCTCAGCATACAGACACAAAGCACTCCAGGCCTCGGTGCTCGGCATACAGACACAATGCACTCCAGGCCTCAGTGCTCAGCATACAGACACAAAGCACTCCAGGCCTCGGTGCTCAGCATACAGACACAAAGCACTCCAGGCCTCGGTGCTCAGCATACAGACACAAAGCACTCCAGGCCTCGGTGCTCAGCATACAGACACAAAGCACTCCAGGCCTCAGTGCTCAGCATACAGACACAAAGCACTCCAGGCCTCGGTGCTCAGCATACAGACACAAAGCACTCCAGGCCTCAGTGCTCAGCATACAGACACAAAGCACTCCAGGCCTCGGTGCTCAGCATACAGACACAAAGCACTCTAGGCCTCGGTGCTCAGCATACAGACACAAAGCACTCCAGGCCTCGGTGCTCAGCATACAGACACAAAGCACTCCAGGCCTCAGTGCTCAGCATACAGACACAAAGCACTCCAGGCCTCGGTGCTCAGCATACAGACACAATGCACTCCAGGCCTCAGTGCTCAGCATACAGACACAAAGCACTCCAGGCCTCGGTGCTCAGCATACAGACACAAAGCACTCCAGGCCTCAGTGCTCAGCATACAGACACAAAGCACTCCAGGCCTCAGTGCTCAGCATACAGACACAAAGCACTCCAGGCCTCAGTGCTCAGCATACAGACACAAAGCACTCCAGGCCTCGGTGCTTAGCATACAGACACAAAGCACTCCAGGCCTCAGTGCTCAGCATACAGACACAAAGCACTCCAGGCCTTGGTGCTCAGCATACAGACACAATGCACTCCAGGCCTCAGTGCTCAGCATACAGACACAAAGCACTCCAGGCCTCAGTGCTCAGCATACAGACACAAAGCACTCCAGGCCTCAGTGCTCAGCATACAGACACAAAGCACTCCAGACCTCGGTGCTCAGCATACAGACACAAAGCACTCCAGGCCTCGGTGCTCAGCATACAGACACAAAGCACTCCAGGCCTCGGTGCTCAGCATACAGACACAAAGCACTCCAGGCCTCAGTGCTCAGCATACAGACACAAAGCACTCCAGGCCTCAGTGCTCAGCATACAGACACAAAGCACTCCAGGCCTCGGTGCTCAGCATACAGACACAAAGCACTCCAGGCCTCAGTGCTCAGCATACAGACACAAAGCACTCCAGGCCTCAGTGCTCAGCATACAGACACAAAGCACTCCAGGCCTCGGTGCTCAGCATACAGACACAAAGCACTCCAGGCCTCGGTGCTCAGCATACAGACACAAAGCACTCCAGGCCTCGGTGCTCAGCATACAGACACAAAGCACTCCAGGCCTCGGTGCTCGGCATACAGACACAATGCACTCCAGGCCTCAGTGCTCAGCATACAGACACAAAGCACTCCAGGCCTCGGTGCTCAGCATACAGACACAAAGCACTCCAGGCCTCGGTGCTCAGCATACAGACACAAAGCACTCCAGGCCTCGGTGCTCAGCATACAGACACAAAGCACTCCAGGCCTCAGTGCTCAGCATACAGACACAAAGCACTCCAGGCCTCGGTGCTCAGCATACAGACACAAAGCACTCCAGGCCTCAGTGCTCAGCATACAGACACAAAGCACTCCAGGCCTCGGTGCTCAGCATACAGACACAAAGCACTCTAGGCCTCGGTGCTCAGCATACAGACACAAAGCACTCCAGGCCTCGGTGCTCAGCATACAGACACAAAGCACTCCAGGCCTCAGTGCTCAGCATACAGACACAAAGCACTCCAGGCCTCGGTGCTCAGCATACAGACACAATGCACTCCAGGCCTCAGTGCTCAGCATACAGACACAAAGCACTCCAGGCCTCGGTGCTCAGCATACAGACACAAAGCACTCCAGGCCTCAGTGCTCAGCATACAGACACAAAGCACTCCAGGCCTCAGTGCTCAGCATACAGACACAAAGCACTCCAGGCCTCAGTGCTCAGCATACAGACACAAAGCACTCCAGGCCTCGGTGCTTAGCATACAGACACAAAGCACTCCAGGCCTCAGTGCTCAGCATACAGACACAAAGCACTCCAGGCCTCGGTGCTCAGCATACAGACACAATGCACTCCAGGCCTCAGTGCTCAGCATACAGACACAAAGCACTCCAGGCCTCAGTGCTCAGCATACAGACACAAAGCACTCCAGGCCTCGGTGCTCAGCATACAGACACAAAGCACTCCAGGCCTCAGTGCTCAGCATACAGACACAAAGCACTCCAGACCTCTGTGCTCAGCATACAGACACAAAGCACTCCAGGCCTCGGTGCTCAGCATACAGAAGCAGCTGTGTATCATCACAACTTCTCTAGAGCTCTGATGACTCCTTTACAAAAAGCGATATCGGACAGGATATCATTTTCCGTCATCACATTTCACGACCACGGATAAATAAAAGACGGACGAGGGACAACTTGAGGAGACCACAAGATGGCGGATGCACAGATATAGCGGTACTGCATGTCAATACCTCTCAAAGTCATAGTCGGAGGAATAGGCGCCCTCAGAATAAGCGCGGGACATCCTAGTGGAACGCAGTAACCTGACTGCTTCCTCTCGGCAGATGGGGGACACACGGTGGTTGCGGCTGGCGGAAAAATATCACAACTGGTCAGCATTATTATTTCACCAGAAGAGGGGGGGGGGGACCTGCAATGGAAAAGCTGGAATACCCTTCTTGCATTCCCTTTATTGAAGAACACCTTTTCTACTATCCCAGAGACCTGCAGTGATTTCATACACAATATTCAAGGATTGTGTACACTAAAATGTACAGTACCAACATGATTGGCAGGTGAAACCACTTCTGCTGGACAAAACTTCATAAACACAAAAACCCATGGGCCACTTATCCATTCACAGTATTGCCATACATGTAGTGACTTCCCTGGTGATTGAAATCAAAAGACAGATTAGAAAATTGCTTGCCTTACAGTCAATCATACTCAAATGATATTATGTGGTCAAAAGTGTCTGTGGGAGGAATGCTTGTGTTTATGATTGTGAAATGAGGAGAGAGTGAGCGATGCTGATACTGGATGGATAAAGTGAACGGCCCTAGAGTTGCTCTTCTGTTCTATTCTATTGTTACTACTACTGAACACTGGCACACACGACGTATGTATTTGTCCTTGTGCAGGAGAAATATATACCTTACAACTACAACACAGCACAACACAACACTGATGGCACTGACAATGGCCTAGTAATGCAAAGTGGCAGTCTATTGCAAAGTACCTTTGCAATAGACTACAGCGATAGAAAATGTGCCATAATGCCAGTGCCATACAGTGCCAACAACCAGAGTTGAAGCTTTGGTGGGCAGCTTCCAGAAGAGGAAGGGGGTTTGTTGGGTTGGAAAGTGGTGGGTGGTGGGAGGAGAGGCGGGGCTTCATGCATGCTCAGGTAAAGGTCTACCTGGGGTCCTTTTGAGGATCATCAATAGGCTGAGTATGTCTGGTTGGAGGTAGGGTGAGAAAATGGCTGCGACCACATGGAGGGAGGAGACAAGAGAGAGATGGCTCTGAGATGATGCTGAGGGAGGGGAGTGAAGGAAATGGAAATAGACAGACACACAGGCAGAGGGCAAAGAGAAACAGAGCGCTCAGAGGATAGGCTGATGGAATAGTGTTGATGAAGAGGAAGAATAAAGAGACTGAGAGCGCTCAGAGGATAGGCTGATGGAATAGTGTTGATGAAGAGGAAGAATAAAGAGACTGAGAGCGCTCAGAGGATAGGCTGATGGAATAGTGTTGATGAAGAGGAAGAATAAAGAGACTGAGAGCGCTCAGAGGATAGGCTGATGGAATAGTGAGACTGAAAGCGCTCAGAGGATAGGCTGATGGAATAGTGTTGACGATGAGAGCGCTCAGAGGATAGGCTGATGGAATAGTGTTGACGATGAGAGCGCTCAGAGGATAGGCTGATGGAATAGTGTTGACGAAGAGGAAGAATAGGCAAAGAAGATAATGCTGAGAAATAGGATGGTGAGGAGAGATGTCTTCCTCACCTCTCTCACAGAGACGGATGGATGTGGTGCGCCTAACAAACCAGCAGTGTTCACACTAAACAAGGAAAGGAAGGAACTGCCTAAACCTGTGTGTTGTCACCTCTATGGTGAGATTTAGAACTAATCTAGACCTTTCGTATGATTAAAGAACTTTCTTTCCCTTATAGGTGTTAACATCATAAACATTACAATACACACTGTAAGATCTCTCTTACAGCCACATTTTCAACAGCATGTCACAAAAGGTAGTGGTACATAAACAAAAAAAAACAAAACATACATAACAATTTACACAAGTTACAAATAGCAGCCACACAGAAAGCTACCAAAAGTCAACAAGACGTTTTATTATTGGAGGAGTTCTGGGACCAATCCAAATTCCCCATGACTCATTTCCTGCTTCCTGTGTCATTTTCAACGGTTTTCAATAAATAACCGGAAGTGGTTAATTAAAGCAGCTGAAATATACTCAAGTGAGCACTGTCCCAGACAATTTAGATAAGTGCATTTCCTGTGTCTGAGGCTGATTTAGGCCATGCCTCAGAAATATCAAATAAAGTTAATTGGACGGGGGAAAGTAGCTGTGGCATGGCGGTGCCAAGGCTCTGAGTGGACTCTTATGTCTTGGAGCAACATTCACCAAGCCTCACAGAGTGTAAGTGCTGATGGAGGATAACTGACCATTTCCCCTTGACCACCTCTCTCATAGTCATAAAGGGGGTGATATACATGAAAATATACACAACTTTTTCTGCAGAAATGGAGAAGCACCGGGATATACATATATACAGTATATATATATATATATATATATATATATATATATATATATATATATATATATATATATATGCATCCTGTATATCCTGCTGGTAATTATTTGAATAAATTCCCAACAATTTCCAAAGTGGATGACAAATGAAAGAGAGTATCTACTGGAGGGACTTCAGCACGTATCTCTCTCTCTTCCTGGAGACATCACTTCAGTTCCCTCTCTCTGACATGACGAGCTAATATTAAAACTCATTCTCACATCCGCATTATGTGCAACTGCCATTGTGTTAACTAGTTTCGGAGATTCGGAGTAATGCTATTCTCAGAATACAGGAAAACAAACGCAGAGAGGAAGAAGGCATAGAGGTATAGAGGAAACACTCATGCCCCCCCCTCCTCCCATTTTCACCCCAATTGTACTTGGCCAATTCCTTGTCTCGTGGCTAAACCCTCTCTGTTGATCTGGGGAGAGCCGTAGACTAGCACATGCTTCCTCCGATACATGTGCAGTCACCAGTCGCTTCTTTTCACCTGACAGGGAGGACTTTCACTGGCAGGATGTAGCGTGTGGGAGGACCACGCTATTCCCCCCAGTTCCCCTCCTCCCCAAACAGGGGCAGCGGCTGAGCAGAGGAGGCACCATTCCCACCCGCAGACACGGCCAATTGTGTCTGTATGAACGTCTGCCCAAGCCAGAAGGCATTTGGGAACCCAGCCGTACCTTTTTTTAGGCTTCCTGTACAGCGCGAATCTTCCACCCGGGACTTCTGCCTCCGCGCAGTGCCGCTCTGTTGTTGTACCGGTGAATATAAGAGTTCTGGTCCAGAACGCTAGTGAATATATATATATATATAATATATATATATATATAGTGAACGCTAGTGAATATATATGAATTTTGGCGTTTAGCATTCAAAATAAAAGTGACGCAATGGATGTTTTTAAAAGGCACCGCTGTGTGGAAGTGGAAGTCCGGGGCGGAAGATCCGCATTGTACAGGAAGCCTAAAAAACAGGTACGGCTGTCCCAGAGTCTATTTACGTGCAGAAATAGACTCTGGGCTCCCAGATTGAGCCAGAAGTACCGCTACCGGGAATTGAACCCAGGTCGGCAAGTGCTTTTACCTCTACACTACCCAGACGCCCAGCTCAGCACATTTTTGTCTAGAGTTTCCTGTGAATGGAGCGGGTCGGTCTTTAAGAACTGGAAGAACAGACAGGTGAAAGCACCACAACGAGATCGGCTTTCCGGAGAGTTTCAGGCGAAACGGCGACGTGCATAAGTGCATGTACTGTATGCACTTGTGCGTGCGTGCGTGCATCAACATCTACTGTATCTGCATGTCTATCAGCACCCGCTTCTCCCTGTCGGTATCGGCTCATGCATGCTGGCATGTGCGTGTGCATGCAGCTACTGTACGCATTCATGGAGTGTAAGCTGCAGGGTGTGTACCTGTCAGGTGAGTAGTTGTCTTCGGACGCACTGCGGTGGTCCACTCTAGTGGAAGAGGTGTACTGAGAAGGCCCGGGGTCATAGGCCGGGTCCAGACTTCTGCTGTATGACAGAAGTGGACTGGATCACCCCCCTTGTATTGTACACACCACACACTCACCCCTGATGGCCAGGGGATACATGGCCTCACCTTTACGTGCGGTATTTCCATATGAACTTGAGAAATATCATCTCAGATCCACATTAAACTGCATACGGGTGACGTGGCATTATTTTGGCAGTCAATGCAATTAGCATAGTGCTACAACCAAAAGCTCCCAGTGATGTAAAGTAACCTGGAATACTCCTGTCCTCCAAGCTATTACAGTGTACACTACCCTTCATTTAACCTGGAATACTCCTGTCCTCCAAGCTATTGCAGCGTACACTACCCTTAATTTATACATGTTTGTGGATCACTATGGAAATTTGGGCATCTTGCTTCAACAAATAAAAGTTCACAAAAGACACACGTGATGTACTGTATACATCATCACATGAACGTAGGAGCACCTAAAAACACAAACACACAATAAAACGGTGAATGCCCAAAAACCAATGGTCAGCCTAGTGTTGTTGGGCTGAGCATTAGTTACCTGGAGGGTGGGGGAACGCTTGGAGATCGTGAACGCGCCCGGTTTATATCGGCTGACCGTGAGCAGTGGTTGGACGACATCACCTGCTCAGGGACGGATAACGTGGAGCTCTGGAAGTCTCGACCATTTGGCCGGTAGTCTGCGAACAGATGAAGGGATAAAGAAAGAGAAAGATGAGAGACAGTGAGTAAGGAGGATCATAAGGGGAGGGTTATTTAGATGGTTCCTTATCAACATGTGGATACCTCTGATCCCTCAGATGACAGCAGTGGACGTACAATTCTGTGTTATTTGCCTTCTAACACCTCAATGTGGATTTTCCTTCATTTTTAAAGATGAGCTGAACCCAAAAACGACTTCTATTTTATTTTAGCTCACATACCTGGGTATAGACCTTATTCGATTGACGTCACTCACGTACGGGCACGCCCACTGCCGCCATGTTGTTGACATAGTGCAGCCGCTTTAAGTGACAGCCTATGTAAGAGCAGAGTTTATAGGAAGCTAGCCACCGTTAGCGTTACCTGTATCGTTCCAATCGTGTTCGGATGGTGACCTGCGTTACACATGGCTGTAGTGATGACAGCAATAAAGCCCCCGTGGTTTGTTTCTATCTCTACCGTCCACAGACCTGAAGGGAGCGAGACGGAGTATACGTCAGCAGCACAGGAGATGTGTGGATAGTTAGGAGAGACAGGTGAAACTTTCTGACAGCTCCTCACAGCAAAGTCTGTTCACCTCGTTTTTTCTTTTGTTTATTATTACAGGCATTAACGGCAGCATACAAACAACAACTCTGGGGTTTTTATTGCTGTCATCACTATCGCTATTTTGTAATGGAACAGAAACGACAATAAGGCCGTGCACTATAGTTGTCAGCTGCAGGACGGTATGTCAACAATATGGCGCTGTCCGGGGTTAGTGAATAAGGTCTATTCAGTGCACCTATTTAATAATGTATACAAAGAAATTCACAAAAATCAAATTTCTTTAGTTTTTCACACTTTTTCACATCAAAAGATAATTTTTCAGGATTTCATTCATAACTGTAATCTACCGTATGGTGACGTAAGCTAGTACTATCAATTTTCTACCCCATTTCAACCAATCATATCACAACATGACAGCTGTCAATCAATCTTCATTTAGAGGGGAAAATTCTGCAGGCAAAATGGCCGCTACTGCCTGTAACCTGGCAGAATTTCTAGCCCATAAACTAACTAATAACTTGGCCATGTAACATGTATGTAACATGCAAAATAAAGCAAACAGTAATGTCTTCAAGAATGCATAGGACATGTAACTGGTTCATTAAACTCGCATTCCAGGAATACTGTATTTACCGCGGCTCTTTACCGTGGCTAGTCGACGCTCCAAGCCGGCAGGCAGCACTCTTGCCTCACCGCACCGCTCCACACGGAAGCAGCCGGCTGCCTGGTTCCCCCGGAGCCCACTCGCATAGCGCCACAACACACTCGATTTGGGGGCGGAGCACGCCAGGATTGGCCAACGCCAACTCCAGTGCCCAGAACTGTCAAATCAAATCATCGACACTCTATGGCCCGCCTCTCAACCCTCTTTCACCTCAGGCAATATCTGTTTTCAGTCTGATACGTCTCCGACCCTTGCGCCACTTGGGTTCAGCTCGTCTTTAAGTGAGTGAAACAGACTAAGTCCTCCCCCATATATTCAGTATGCTGGGGATGACACAAAAAGTTATACAAACTTATTTCCAATGTGGTCCTTAAAACAGGTGCTGGTTAATGGGAAAAGATGATTGCTAATGATGCAGAAGCAGTTTAGCCACATCCAGTATAGCTTAGACAAAATGTTCTAAAAGTTATGCTGAATGCCATTCTATACAGGTGATGGATTTTCTATTTTCTTTATGCTGAGTATGACTCTATATTCAAATAAATGAGGACTTGGTTTCTGTAGGTGCGATTCATTCACTGTGTTAACATTGTGCATTAAACGTGAAAATAGCCTTTAAAAAATCAGAAACATTATAATGAATTTTCACTGCAAGATTAGTCCAGTGAACTTGAAACAGTTAATTAACCGATAATCAGACATGGCTAGCAGCCATGGTTAAGGTCAATGCTTAGCACTATTAAAGTTGATTGATATCCAATAGAGTGTATAGCACATTAAAATGAGTTAAATACAACCGTGAATCAAAAGTAGGAATAGAGGGGGAATATGGGACATAATGATAAAGAAAAGTTGACCTTCACTTAAGTCAGTTTTACAAAATGTTATTAATATTACATTTTATTAATATGATTGTCTTTTTCAAAAACGTAGTCGTGCATAGTGTGGTAGTTGAAATCAATCAAAACATTCTCAAATCTAAGTCTTATGGATCTTAATTACAACTGATGCTATGATAAAGTTAAAGTCTGAATAAAAAAAAGTGTTGCAATCAAAAGTTTAAAAAAGGAATGAAAATAGATCCTTTTCAGCTTATCATTATCATTATGAAGCATGTTAACATCTGCCATTTCTAAACAGCAGCTCCAATACAGCTAATGCAGCACAGCAATCAACGTGCGTGCAGAGCCAAATTAAATCTATTCTTTCTCCTGACATGCTGCTTCACGCATGAGTACCAGCCAGTCTGTTGAGCACACATAAAGAGGAGAACCTTTGCTGACAATTAATAGGATTTAACAAGATGGGCCTGCATCAGTGGAGAAGTAGGGAACAAGTAGGGACAAAACAACATCAAATGTACTGTGCAAATGTTAAAAGATTGGTGTTTTCAATTCTATAATTCCATTGCACCAAAACAGCCCTGTACTCACAGTTATAGTTGGACAGGCAAGAGTATTCTAGCAACATTAGCATAACGTATGCATTAATTACTTGTCCGCATTTGAGGTACTGTACGATGGCTGGCTGCTGCATGTGCCATACAATTAGAAAGCTGGCAGTTGCTGTGCCATCAAATGAAATGCATCAAACTCTTCTTTTTCTTCCCACGTTGGAAGTCATAGTGTCAGCAGTTTAATGCAAAGACGGCGGGATTAGCTGAGATATGGATGAGTAAAGAGGAGGGTGTGAACAGAGCTGAGCGAAGGGGTATTCCCATCCTGTGAATGAAGTGAAGGGGTCTGGTGTCCCATCCTGTGAATGAAGTGAAGGGGTCTGGTGTCCCATCCTGTGAATGAAGTGAAGGGGTCTGGTGTCCCATCCTGTGAATGAAGTGAAGGGGTCTGGTGTCCCATCCTGTGAATGAAGTGAAGGGGTCTGGTGTCCCATCCTGTGAATGAAGTGAAGGGGTCTGGTGTCCCATCCTGTGAATGAAGTGAAGGGGCTTGGTGTCCCATCCTGTGAATGAAGTGAATGGGTCTGGTGTGCTGAAGCAGTGAAGGGCTGATGAGAATGTTAAAGAGGCTGGAGGAGGGCTTCCCTCTGCTACAGTATCATCAGCAAGCCCGGGCTTCCCCTGCCTGCCTGTCTGTCTGTCTGTCTGCATGTCTGTCTGTCTGTCTGTCTGCATGTCTGTCTGTCTGTCTGCCTGTTTGCCTGTCTGTATGTCTGCTCTGTCTGTCTGTTTGCCTGTCTGCATGTCTGTATGTCTGTCTGTCTGCCTGTTTGCCTGTCTGTCTGTCTGTCTGTCTGCCTGCCTGTCTGCCTGCCTGTCTGTCTGTCTGCCTGCCTGTCTGCCTGCCTGTCTGTCTGTCTGTCTGTCTGTCTGTCTGCCTGTCTGTCTGCCTGTTTGTCTGTCTGTCTGTCTGTCTGTCTGTCTGTCTGCCTGCCTGCCTGCCTGTCTGTCTGTCTGTCTGTCTGTCTGTCTGTCTGTCTGCCTGCCTGTCTGTCTGCCTGCCTGCCTGCCTGTCTGTCTGTCTGTCTGTCTGTCTGGGAAGCAGTTTGCTACACTAATCTATTCCATTCTCTCTTTCTCTCTCTCTCCGATGCATTATCTCTCCACACTCTTTTTCTCTGTGGCCTGGATCTACTAATAAAGATGCAAACCATTAAGACACTCTACTACTAGAATAATGCAGGCAGCTGCCTCCAATTCTGCATCGTGATTTTACTGATACCTTTCCTGCAAATGAGGGCCGTGAATTTGGCTCGTGGGGCTTGGCTTGCGCTTGAAACACAACATTAGGTGAAATAAAAAATATTATTTGAGAGGAGATACCCATAGGAGTGCACACTTGCTTTATGCTTCTCCAAAATAAGTCAAGCAAAATTAGAGTCAAGGGTAAAAAAAAGCTCTCTTCTTTTCTGTGCAAAACTTCTGTGACTCCCCAGTTAACACCGTGGAGACCTTCCGCTTCCTGGGAACCATCATTACTCAGGACCTGAAATGGGAGCTGAACATCAGAGCTCTCACCAAGAAGGCACCACAGAGGATGTACTTTCTGTGGCAGCTGAAGAAATTCAAAGTGCCAAAAGCAACGATAGTGCTTTCCTACACCTCCATCATTGAGTTCATCCTAACCTCGTCCATCACCGTCTGGTATGCTGCTGCTGCCCTCAAGGACATCTGCAGACTGCAGCACATCATCCGCTGTGCTGAAAAAGTGATCGGATGCAACCTGCATCACTGACACGGTCTTGGAAAATCATGGCCAACCCCACACACTCTGACCACAAACCCTTTGACATTACCAGTGTTCATTTCGTCGACAAAAACTATGACGAAAAATGTTAGTCAACTACCTTTTCCCCCAAGACTAAGACAAGACTAAAATGTTCAGACTTTTAGTTTCTTTGACTAAGACGAGACTAAAATACTCAAACTTTTAGTTGACTAAAACTTGACTAAACAAAAAGAGGATGAGGTTGACTAAATCTGATAAAAACTAACAAGCACATTTGTCACAGGACTACGACTACGACTAAATAAAAAAATGGACGAGAAAATTAACACTAATTATAGACTGCTTTTCCCCCTCAATGCAGCAGTTCAGTTTCTTGTGCTGCAGCATCATAGATGTAGCTGACATTTAGCTGTCTTAAAAACACATGTAAACAGGAAATAAAGTATTGGAACAAAAATAAAAATAAACCAATGATCCAGAGAGGATACGACAGTATACCAAAGCAACGTTGACTTGCAGGCACAATCAGGTGTTTAGGTATGTCCATGTAAAGAGCTCTTTAATCCGCAGAAATAACAGACAATGTTGAAACTATGGGTTTGTCCGTGGCTTCCTCCCTTCAGACGTTTATTTAGGCCTAGCAGTCTGGACCCCAACCCTTAATCCTCCAGCAGACACACCTGGAAAGAAGAGTATAAAAGAGCAGGACCAAGCAGACTCAAGCATCAAGCTGCAAGCAGTCTCTCCACAGAATCTCCAGGAACCCTGCAGAGAAGACAAGAAGCTACCAGACAGAAACCTGAAGATGAATCCCTCTCTCGGCCTCCTGCTGCTGCTGCTGATCGGCCTCTCCCAGGCTAAGGAGGAAGCCTCCAGGGACCCAGAGGCCGACACGATGGACACCGGCAGCAGGATCTTGGCCACAAACAACGGCTCCAGTGAGTTCCTGCTGGAGGGCGACTTGGTGGCCCCCACAACGAGAAACGCCATGAAGTGTTGGAGCAACAGCTGCCTCTGGAAGAAAGCCGGCGGCAAGGTGACCGTCCCCTTCATAGTCAGCAGCGTCTTCTCCAGGTCGGCCAAGCAGGCGATCGACAGAGGCATGAAGTCCTTCCACAGCAGCACCTGCATCCGCTTCGTTCCCCGTACAAACGAACGCGACTACATCAGCGTGGAGAGCAGAGGCGGCTGCTTCTCATCCCTGGGCAGAGTGGGAGGCAGGCAGACCGTCTCTCTCGCCCAGCAGGGCTGCGTCTACCACGGTGTCATCCAGCACGAGTTCCTCCATGCTCTGGGCTTCTATCACGAGCACACCAGGAGTGACCGCGACCAGTATGTCCGCATCAACTTCCAGTACGTTAACCCGCGGACAAAACACAACTTCCAGAAGCAGAACACCAACAACCAGAACACTCCCTACGACTACTCCTCCGTCATGCACTATCCGAGAACAGCCTTCACCACCCAACGCGGGCAGGACACCATCACCCCCATCCCCAACCCTAATGTCCGGATTGGCCAGAGGCAGGGCATGTCCCGCATCGACATCCAGAGGGTCAACAAGATCTACAGCTGCTAAGAACATTAGAGAAGGTTCTTAGATTGTCTTTACTTTAATGTGTCCGAGGGCTAAACTGTGTGTGTGTGAGACCAATCAACAACACAAACAATTGTAAACACTGAAATAATAATAAAAAGGCTTATCCCTGGTCACCAACATTAGTACTTTTTTAACCTGTTATTGATCTCATTAACGACAGTCAAGCTGACACTGCTAACATATGGTAGTTGATTTTGGCAAGTTCGATTTGAGGGCTTTTACTTTTAATTACCATACGACCAGTGACACCAATTATTGAATGAACATATACAGGTCTAGTGGGTTTTGTCAATGTCACTGTTGTAATGTTGTTGTAATGTTTGGCAATACAGGGTGGCCAAACTAATGTTCAGTCACAAATCTTTAATGGGGGTGTCTGGGTAGTGTAGAGATAAAAGCACTCGCATACTGGCGGTCCGGGTAGTGTAGCGGTAAAGTCCCTGCCTATCAACACGAGGGGCACAGGTTTGCATCCTCGTGTTCGCTCCGGCTTGGTCGGGCGTCCATACAGGCACAATTGACTCTTATCTCTGGGCAACCAGTGACTTCCAGGAAAGTCTGGATGGCAACCGAGGAAGTTCGGTGACTCTGGAAAGACAGATGACCTCCAGGAAAGACTGGCGTGGGTGTATGAGGCCAGCAACCTCATGCACAGCACTCGCAAGAGGGCACCAACCCAAGCTACGAAAGATAATAATGAGCAATACCCCCAGAGTCTCCCGAGAGGGGGGGAGGATGAGAGACTCAACCTGACAGACACAACGGTAACGGCTAGGAACGAATCACGGACACAGAGACGGCTCACCCAAACAACATTAACTGGAGAGATATCGGAGGTAAAGTGTCACTGCGGAAAGATCTGCAAGAACACAAGAGGGCTTAAAATACACCAAGCCAGGACCACATGTGGGAAAGGGGGGACACAGGTGCAGCGCACAGCGGTAGCACCTGGTGAGACGCAGGAGAACTCCAGGCAGGAAGTGCCCCACAGCACTGGAGATCTCTCAGTACCTGTGTCACCTCAAGTCCTCAGGCGGAATCCACCTGATACCTCTCCAGAGAGCCAAACCCATCCTGCGAGGGAACGAATCAAATGGCCCAAGATGAGTGACACCAAAGAATGGAACCAACTAGACGAAGACCTAGACAAAGTGCTAGAGGCCACACTAGCAGGAACAGCTGAGCAGAAAGTCAATACACTCACAACAATAACATACAACCTGGCAAGAGAGCGTTTCGGAGTAGAGGATAAGAAGGTTAACACCAAAACGGCACACCAGCCAAACAGAAGAGAAAGAGAAATCCATCGCCTGAGGGAGGAAATCAAAACTCTAAACAAACAGTTCAAAAAAGCCACGATCGAGGAAAAGGAAGGCATCAATGACCTAACGAGGCAACTCCGGGAACGTCTTTGCAGACTTCGGAGAGCAGAAAGCATCCGGAAAAGAAGGAAGGAGAGGGAGAAGAGAAGAGCACAGTTCACCAAAGACCCTTTCGGGTTCACCAGGAAACTGCTAGGTGAAGCAAAATCCGGAACGCTGACCAGCTCTAGAGAGGATGTGGAGGGGTTCTTGAGAGAAACCCACAATGACACCTGTAAAAACCAGGCCCTGGGCGCCAACCACAACATCGTTACCGTGGAAGAACCAACTAAGGAGCTCAACATCAGTGAACCATCCTGGAAGGAAATCCAAGAGGTGGTGAAAAAGGCCAGAACAGGATCTGCCCCCGGCCCCAGCGGCATACCCTATAAGGTATATAAGAAATGCCCGATGCTCCTTCGGAGGCTGTGGATGCTATTCCGGAGGATCTGGAAAAAGGGCACCATTCCATCATGCTGGAAGAAGGCGGAAGGCTGTTTTGTGCCAAAGGAAGAGAACTCCTCAACCATCGAACAATTTCGAACCATATCACTTCTAAGCGTAGAAGGCAAAATCTTCTTTTCTGTACTGGCTAAAAGGATGCCCTCGTATATGACACAGAACGGATATGTTGACACCTCTATCCAGAAAGGTGGGATTCCAGGCTTCTCTGGGTGCCTGGAGCACATTGGAGTTCTCAGTCAGATGATCCGGGAGGCCAAAGCAAACAAAGGCAACCTGACTGTTGTCTGGCTCGATCTGGCCAATGCCTACGGAGCAATCCCTCACAACCTCATATATGCAGCACTAGACCATTACCACATCCCTCAGCACATCAAGGGAATGATCACCAGCTACTTTGGAGGTATCCAGCTACGGTTCAAAACAGCCCATTTCACAACTGGGTGGCAAAACCTGGAAAAGGGAATCGTAACTGGGTGCACAATCTCCCCCATCCTCTTCATCATGGGAATGAACCTCCTTATAACAGCTGCTGGGAAAGAAGCCCGAGGACCAGCAATGGAATCGGGCATTCGACAACCCCCAATAAGAGGTTACATGGATGATCTCACCGTGACCACCACAACCCATGTGGAGGCGAGATGGGTGCTAACAGTTCTGGACCGTATGGCAACATGGTCCAGAATGAAGTTTAAGCCCAAGAAATCTAGGAGCATGGTGATCCAGAAAGGTAAACTGACAAACAGGTTCAAGCTGCAAGTGCAAGGAGAAGTGATTCCATCGATTGCGGAGAATCCTATAAAGTGCCTCGGAAAGTGGTTCGACAGCTCACTTGCCGACAGGAACAACATCACCACCACAGAGAAACAGGCAGAGGAGTGGCTGAAGAGGATTGAAAAATCAGGGCTCCCTGGTAAATTTAAAGCATGGCTTTACCAACATGGATTGTTACCAAGACTCATGTGGTTGTTGACTGTGTATGAAGTTCCTATGACATGTGTAGAAGGAGTGGAAAGAAAGATCAACAGGTACCTTCGAAAATGGTTGGGAATCCCTCCAAGCTTCACATCAGTAGGCCTCTATATAAGATCAGGACAGCTGCAACTTCCCTTGTCATCCGTGGTGGAGGAATTCAAAGTCGCAAAGTGCAGACTCTTAATGACATACAGAGACTCCCAGGATGAACAAGTCAGACATGCAGGCGTCACTACGAGATCAGGACGCAAGTGGGCAGCAGATAAATCTGTTGCAGAAGCTCAGAGCATATTGAGGCTACGTGATATCATAGGAGTGCTATGCACAGGGAGACAGGGTCTTGGAACTTCCCATTTCCAACAGTGGAGTAAGGCAGACTCCAGGGAAAGAAGAGCCATGATCCAGGAGGAAGTACGACATCGGGAGGAGGAAGGCAGAAGGTCAAGAGCAGTGGAACTAGCGTCCCAGGGGGCCTGGACCAAATGGGACCTCCCTAAGAGAAAGATCACATGGGGGGATCTTTGGAAGCTCGAACCGTTCCGCATCTCCTTCCTGCTGCGATCAGTGTATGACACACTCCCGACTCCAACAAACTTGCACAGGTGGGGTATGAGGGAGGACCCACTGTGCAAGTTTTGCGGGCAGAAGGGCACCATGGCGCACATCCTGTCAGGGTGTAAAACAGCACTCACCCAAGGAAGGTACAGGTGGCGCCATGACAAGGTGCTCATGACACTGGCAAACACCCTGGAGCAGCAGAGAAGCAAGAAACGCCAACCACATGGGAGAACAACATCCATCCAGTTTGTGAGGGAGGGAGAAAAACCACCAACCACAACAAAACCAAGAAACGGCCTACTGCAAACGGCCCGTTCTTGGGACATGAAGGTAGACCTGGGAGGAAGGCTGCAGTTCCCCCAGGTTGTCCAGACAACCCTGAGGCCGGATGTGGTGCTTTGGTCTGAAGAGGCAAAGAAGATCATTCTCATCGAACTCACAGTCCCATGGGAAGAAGGGTGTGATCAAGCCTTCGAAAGGAAGAGCGCTAAATACCAGGACCTTTTGAATGACTGCAGGGGGAAAGGATGGCAAGCATGGCTGTTCCCGGTCGAAGTCGGCTGCAGAGGATTCCCTGCCCAGTCGGTATGGAGAATGCTCACAGCCTTGGGAATAACGGGGAAGGAGAGAAAGACAGCAGCTCGCAGGATGGGGGAGGCAGCAGAGAGAGCCTCTTGCTGGCTATGGAGCAGGAGAGAGGAGCTGAGCTGGAAGCCAGGAGGAGGAGATGGGCAGTGATTTGGCCACCACTGCCGACCCACCAGCGAGAGGGTGTCGCGGTTCAGGGTTGAAACACCCAATGACCGCTGGACACCGTCTGACGACATCAAGTCCTCCTGGCCAAGGCTCCATTCACCTAAGGTGAATGAAGAAGAAGCATCTCCGGATGTAAATGCAAAGAAAACTCGTGTGTGTCTGTGGGAGGGAAGCCGGTTTGAAGGTTTATGTCCTGGTCGCTGCACTAGCGCCTCCTCTGGTCGGTCGGGGTGCCTGTTCAGAGGGAAGGGAACTGGTTGGAATATCGTGATCCTCCCACGTGCTACGTCCTACCGGTGAGGCTCCAGCTGTTACTGCTCATGTCTCGGAGGAAGCATGGTGCTAGTTTCGGCTCTCCCCAGATCAGCAGAGGGGGTGGAGCAACGACTGGGACAGCAGGGGCAATTGGCCAAGTACAATTGGGGGGAAAATGGGAGAAAAAATATGAATGCTGTCAGGCCGACGGTGTCCGAGGAAAATGCAACAGAAAGACATACATACATACATACATACATACATTCATACATACAGACAGACAGTAGTTACAACAGAACCCGCCCAGTCTTAGCTAAGGGTCTTATCTACTGGTATATGTGTATGAGGCATTGTGTTCCCAAAATGTACAGCTACTTGCTTGTTTACGTCATTATATCCAGAGACGTCTGAGCGATTTCCACACAGCCCAGCCAGCCTCCCTCCATTCTCCCCTCAGCTGCGGGCTGAGCAGGGACTGTGAATAGGGTCCACTTGTCATTGCTACAGGCATAAGCCGACACTGGCTCGGGTGGGCAGTCAGCATTAGCTACTTTCACTGGGAAAGAGTTGCCAACACTGCTTCGAATGACCATTACTAGTGCAAGCGCATCAGCAGATTCAACAGTTTTCATTGACTAAAACTAAACTAAAATGTGAACAGTTTTCGTTGACTAAAACTAGACTAAAATACTTATGGTTTTATTTGACTAAAATGAGACTAAAATGCTCAAACTTTTAGTCGACTAAAACTTGACTAAATAAAAACCTGGATGAGGTTGACTAATATGATAAAAACTAACAAGGACATTTGATGTGGGACTAAGACTAAGACTAAATAAAAAATATCTGACAAAATTAACACTAGACATTACATTACATTACGTCATTTGAGGCACTCTCACTGAGGTCTGGCAGGACCAGGACCTCTTGTGAGAGAAACAGCTTGCATTGAACTGCACCTTAAACTTTGTGATTGTCTTTCTGTATTCTGTTTTGTCTTCTAACAATTGATGTCTCTGAGGTGACCGCTATGCTGCATTGGTACACGAAGTAAAATTCCTCGTTTATAATCTGATTACTTACTGTAGAAAGATTTCAGATTTGAGTCTTGTGTGCATATATTTTCATTCACATGCATTTATAGTAGTTGTACTGTACATGTATGCCTTATGCCTAAGTGTTATTAATATGTTATTACAGCTTTAGTAGCGTACCTGTTATTACCCCAACACCGTCTTCACAATCGTAGTCTGAGATTTCACTATCACTTATCCTCTGGGATCCTTCAGGATAAAGAGACAGAAAGAAAGATGGGGAGAGGAGAGTAAATTGAATGAGAGACAGACAGACAGACAGTGAGGTGCCGAAGACAGATACGTCAATTCACATTCGTCTAGCTCACTCGATCGCTTTTATTACAGCAACCTGAAACGACTGTAATCTTTACCGGTTTAAACTGAGGGCTCCGGCTGTATCCAGTCAGATGTAGACCCAATGAAATGCAACTCTTTCATTGGAACGCTCCTGCAAGAGAGCATTTTCCATAATATATGTGAAGTATGTATGTATGCACCGGGTGGAACAAATAACGCTGCATTTCAGCGCGCCGATGTTGACAAGACAACAGATCTGTCTTCATCTGAAGTCTGGGACTTAAAGATTACACAGTCAATCATTCAATTTACACGTGAAGATCTGGGAGAAGCAATCTGGCTGTACAGCTCCTTCTTCATCCTCCCAACTCGCCTTGCCACCCCTCCTTGTCCCCTCTCTTTAAAGTATTATGTCACCCTGCCAGCACCCCATCATCCCATTGGCCTACCCCTGCTGTCTCCTGCCAGCACCCCATCATCCCATTGGCCTACCCCTGCCGTCTTCACCGTTCAGTCAACTTCAATCAACTGGACACTTGAGTGGACACTTTAAAAAATGACAAGTGCTGCACTCTGGCAGTGCCTCTCCCAACCACTCATCTCGGTGGGCTAGAAACTTTTGACAGCTGTCAGTTATTTCACCTCACACTAACACAAATGTTCTTTCACCTCACACTAACACAAATGCTCTTTTACCTCACACTAACACAAATGCTCTTTTACCTCACACTAACACAAATGCTCTTTCACCTCACACTAACACAAATGCTCTTTTACCTCACACTAACACAAATACTCTTTCACCTCACACTAACACAAATGCTCTTTTACCTCACACTAACACAAATGTTCTTTTACCTCACACTAACACAAATACTCTTTCACCTCACACTAACACAAATGCTCTTTCACCTCACACTAACACAAATGCTCTTTTACCTCACACTAACACAAATGTTCTTTTACCTCACACTAACACAAATACTCTTTCACCTCACACTAACACAAATGCTCTTTCACCTCACACTAACACAAATGTTCTTTTACCTCACACTAACACAAATGTTCTTTTACCTCACACTAACACAAATACTCTTTCACCTCACACTAACACAAATGCTCTTTTACCTCACACTAACACAAATGCTCTTTCACCTCACACTAACACAAATGTTCTTTTACCTCACACTAACACAAATGTTCTTTCACCTCACACTAACACAAATGCTCTTTTACCTCACACTAACACAAATGCTCTTTCACCTCACACTAACACAAATGCTCTTTTACCTCACACTAACACAAATGCTCTTTTACCTCACACTAACACAAATGCTCTTTCACCTCACACTAACACAAATGTTCTTTTACCTCACACTAACACAAATGTTCTTTCACCTCACACTAACACAAATGCTCTTTTACCTCACACTAACACAAATGCTCTTTTACCTCACACTAACACAAATGCTCTTTCACCTCACACTAACACAAATGCTCTTTTACCTCACACTAACACAAATGCTCTTTCACCTCACACTAACACAAATGCTCTTTTACCTCACACTAACACAAATACTCTTTCACCTCACACTAACACAAATGCTCTTTTACCTCACACTAACACAAATGTTCTTTTACCTCACACTAACACAAATACTCTTTCACCTCACACTAACACAAATGCTCTTTCACCTCACACTAACACAAATGCTCTTTTACCTCACACTAACACAAATGCTCTTTCACCTCACACTAACACAAATGCTCTTTTACCTCACACTAACACAAATGCTCTTTTACCTCACACTAACACAAATACTCTTTCACCTCACACTAACACAAATGCTCTTTTACCTCACACTAACACAAATGTTCTTTTACCTCACACTAACACAAATACTCTTTCACCTCACACTAACACAAATGCTCTTTTACCTCACACTAACACAAATACTCTTTCACCTCACACTAACACAAATACTCTTTCACCTCACACTAACACAAATGCTCTTTCACCTCACACTAACACAAATGCTCTTTTACCTCACACTAACACAAATACTCTTTCACCTCACACTAACACAAATGCTCTTTTACCTCACACTAACACAAATGCTCTTTCACCTCACACTAACACAAATGTTCTTTTACCTCACACTAACACAAATGTTCTTTTACCTCACACTAACACAAATGCTCTTTTACCTCACACTAACACAAATGTTCTTTCACCTCACACTAACACAAATGCTCTTTTACCTCACACTAACACAAATGTTCTTTTACCTCACACTAACACAAATACTATTTCACCTCACACTAACACAAATGCTCTTTCACCTCACACTAACACAAATGCTCTTTTACCTCACACTAACACAAATGTTCTTTTACCTCACACTAACACAAATGCTCTTTTACCTCACACTAACACAAATGCTCTTTTACCTCACACTAACACAAATGTTCTTTTACCTCACACTAACACAAATACTATTTCACCTCACACTAACACAAATGCTCTTTCACCTCACACTAACACAAATGCTCTTTTACCTCACACTAACACAAATGCTCTTTTACCTCACACTAACACAAATGCTCTTTTACCTCACACTAACACAAATGCTCTTTCACCTCACACTAACACAAATGTTCTTTTACCTCACACTAACACAAATGTTCTTTTACCTCACACTAACACAAATGCTCTTTCACCTCACACTAACACAAATGCTCTTTCACCTCACACTAACACAAATGTTCTTTTACCTCACACTAACACAAATGCTCTTTTACCTCACACTAACACAAATGTTCTTTTACCTCACACTAACACAAATGTTCTTTTACCGCACACTAACACAAATGCTCTTTCACCTCACACTAACACAAATGTTCTTTTACCTCACACTAACACAAATGCTCTTTCACCTCACACTAACACAAATACTCTTTCACCTCACACTAACACAAATGTTCTTTTACCTCACACTAACACAAATGCTCTTTCACCTCACACTAACACAAATGCTCTTTCACCTCACACTAACACAAATGTTCTTTTACCTCACACTAACACAAATGTTCTTTTACCTCACACTAACACAAATGTTCTTTTACCTCACACTAACACAAATACTCTTTCACCTCACACTAACACAAATGCTCTTTTACCTCACACTAACACAAATGCTCTTTCACCTCACACTAACACAAATGTTCTTTTACCTCACACTAACACAAATGTTCTTTCACCTCACACTAACACAAATGCTCTTTTACCTCACACTAACACAAATGTTCTTTCACCTCACACTAACACAAATGCTCTTTTACCTCACACTAACACAAATGCTCTTTTACCTCACACTAACACAAATGCTCTTTCACCTCACACTAACACAAATGCTCTTTCACCTCACACTAACACAAATGCTCTTTTACCTCACACTAACACAAATACTCTTTCACCTCACACTAACACAAATGCTCTTTTACCTCACACTAACACAAATGCTCTTTCACCTCACACTAACACAAATGTTCTTTTACCTCACACTAACACAAATGTTCTTTTACCTCACACTAACACAAATGTTCTTTTACCTCACACTAACACAAATGCTCTTTCACCTCACACTAACACAAATGTTCTTTTACCTCACACTAACACAAATGCTCTTTCACCTCACACTAACACAAATACTCTTTCACCTCACACTAACACAAATGTTCTTTTACCTCACACTAACACAAATGCTCTTTCACCTCACACTAACACAAATGCTCTTTCACCTCACACTAACACAAATGTTCTTTTACCTCACACTAACACAAATGTTCTTTTACCTCACACTAACACAAATGTTCTTTTACCTCACACTAACACAAATACTCTTTCACCTCACACTAACACAAATGCTCTTTTACCTCACACTAACACAAATGCTCTTTCACCTCACACTAACACAAATGTTCTTTTACCTCACACTAACACAAATGTTCTTTCACCTCACACTAACACAAATGCTCTTTTACCTCACACTAACACAAATGTTCTTTCACCTCACACTAACACAAATGCTCTTTTACCTCACACTAACACAAATGCTCTTTTACCTCACACTAACACAAATGCTCTTTCACCTCACACTAACACAAATGCTCTTTCACCTCACACTAACACAAATGCTCTTTTACCTCACACTAACACAAATACTCTTTCACCTCACACTAACACAAATGCTCTTTTACCTCACACTAACACAAATGCTCTTTCACCTCACACTAACACAAATGTTCTTTTACCTCACACTAACACAAATGTTCTTTTACCTCACACTAACACAAATGTTCTTTTACCTCACACTAACACAAATACTCTTTCACCTCACACTAACACAAATGCTCTTTTACCTCACACTAACACAAATGTTCTTTTACCTCACACTAACACAAATACTATTTCACCTCACACTAACACAAATGCTCTTTCACCTCACACTAACACAAATGCTCTTTTACCTCACACTAACACAAATGCTCTTTCACCTCACACTAACACAAATGTTCTTTTACCTCACACTAACACAAATGCTCTTTCACCTCACACTAACACAAATGCTCTTTTACCTCACACTAACACAAATGTTCTTTCACCTCACACTAACACAAATGTTCTTTCACCTCACACTAACACAAATGCTCTTTTACCTCACACTAACACAAATGTTCTTTCACCTCACACTAACACAAATGTTCTTTCACCTCACACTAACACAAATGTTCTTTTACCTCACACTAACACAAATGCTCTTTCACCTCACACTAACACAAATGCTCTTTTACCTCACACTAACACAAATGTTCTTTCACCTCACACTAACACAAATGCTCTTTTACCTCACACTAACACAAATGTTCTTTCACCTCACACTAACACAAATGTTCTTTTACCTCACACTAACACAAATGTTCTTTTACCTCACACTAACACAAATGTTCTTTTACCTCACACTAACACAAATGCTCTTTTACCTCACACTAACACAAATGTTCTTTTACCTCACACTAACACAAATGCTCTTTTACCTCACACTAACACAAATGCTCTTTTACCTCACACTAACACAAATGTTCTTTTACCTCACACTAACACAAATGCTCTTTTACCTCACACTAACACAAATGTTCTTTTACCTCACACTAACACAAATGCTCTTTCACCTCACACTAACACAAATGCTCTTTTACCTCACACTAACACAAATGTTCTTTCACCTCACACTAACACAAATGCTCTTTTACCTCACACTAACACAAATACTCTTTTACCTCACACTAACACAAATGTTCTTTCACCTCACACTAACACAAATGTTCTTTTACCTCACACTAACACAAATGCCCAGGAAATGGTCCCGGGGAAGGCGAGCGAGCTTGAAGTATCTAGTAGGAGCAGTATACTGAAGGGGTCCTGCGTAACACTTGACTACCGTGCAGCAGTCTGAAGCATGTTGTTAACCAATATCTGTTCACACACCTTAACAGTGGCGAGTAAAGCTGGGAGAAAGAAGCCATAGAAAGAGCTATTTCTGGTGTTGGATAGAGGAAAACACTGTTCCAGAGAGTAATGTATTATGCATAAAGGCAATCAAAGCCTCTGTTATTTTCAGTAAGGAAATACTGTACCACCGATGTTCAGAAGATGAAGAACAATAAGCACCAGAGTCACGTGTGCCAAGACAATTTCAAGTACATATTCACATCCAAGACACACACACACAGACGAGGAAAGGGGAATGGGCTGTGAAAATTGACAACAGTCTTTTGTTCATTTTTAAAAGGGGAAATATCAGTAAGGTAGCCTGGTAAACCAGCCGGTCACGTGAACTCACATTTCATTTGGTTCTTCGTTCCCGTCTGGCCTGAAGCCTTCACCCAGTGTTTGCAGTGGGTGGAGGTTGGGCGGGTGTACTTGCCTTGACAGAAAACTCCTTCAGCCAATCAGCGTTGGATCCAGTCAAACCCAAATCCACTCGGGAGAATGGCAAAATCATATTTTCCGCCGAGAAACTCTGCGGTTGCGGCGATACTCCTGTACTTGTTTAATTGTTGTTATTGAGTCTATTTCTGCAATAACTGCACTTTATGGCTGTTTAAACTAGGCAAACATTGACATTACTCCTCGAGACGGACAGGCAAGGAGGCGGCCATTATTGTTTTGTTAGTGCAGTGCTAGTGGCGTCCCTGATTGGCCAACTTGCGCTGTCAATCACAGGGCACTGAGCACAGTCGCTGATTGGCTCTTCCACTTTGCAGGTTCTGCTTAAAGCCCTCCCAGGGCTTGAGGCCAGACGATCCCGCAGAACGAAATGAAATGTGAGTTCACGTGACCGGCTGGTTTACCAGGCTATCAGCAGAATGTGGGAAAAAATATACATCACAGAGGTAAAACAAGTGGTCAAAATCCAATCATACTGGGCTCTATCTTCCCCCTGGCATTAAATTTGCGTTTATGGCTTGGCCTAGCGCTATTAGTGGGCGTGGTCAGACGCATTCCCAAATTTTTCCTCTGCGCTAAAGCCGGCACTAACCGTTTAACCATGCCTTTTTAAGCATAGCATTATTCACAACTGTGGCCATTGGTGACCTCCTGTAAACCAATCACATTCTTCCCTTCCAGGCTCCGATCCAGGAGAAAGCGAATCCAGTCCGGTTGCGGCTGCATGCTGTCATCTCTTCATGCCAATTTGGATATCTCAGCGCATCACAGATCATAGCCTGAATAAAACGATTCAACCTACAGGCAAATACAGATCTGTTCAGCAGGCAGGGCTGATGGTCTCCCTGTACAATATAGAACGTTAACTATCGGTGACATTCCTGATACCATCCGCTTCCATGATCTTTGTTGTAAACACATAACTTTCACAATAGTGAACAAGCACCCCCACTCGGCTCATTGAGGGCAGGCTTAGTTTTATAACTTGTCGGCTACCTGCTGCTCCTGCACATCACAACACAGGCTAAATGATGCGACATAAATATAGCCTACATTATGTAAAGTCATGGCATAAATGTGTTTTTATTGAAAAAGTATGTGTCAAGTAACGTAAGTCTTGTTGGAGCGGACATCACAGTACAACCGTGTTACGGTTGTCACTCGACTATACCACGTTGTATTTGCGACGGATATACAACCTGGATTACAGGTATGTTTCACATAGGGTTGTGTTTTGATTTTTATGTTTTATTTTGTCCAATATTGAAATATTCTAGAATTGCATGTTGTGTTAACATAAATATTATTTATATCTACCACTTAGCCTACTTAGGCTTTGGTTACTTTTTCTTGTCAAAATGTATTAAGCCTCAATGCATGCTGGGAGAGATGCACATGTGTGTCTGTGTGTGGCGTTTGGTAGGGGAGCCGGCACACTGAATAAGGCCTGGTTTTGAAAAGCGATAACTGCAAAATTAACGCTAGTTGGGAAGATCGCTTTAGGCTGGTATTTAAGGCCGAAACGCCCATTCTGGCCTATTCTGGCACTGCGCCACGCCTCTTCAGCGTAAAGCGCATTTTGCGGCATAAAAACATGACGCTATCTTCCCAAGTCACGGGTAGTCAGGCGCAAAGCGTGTTTTTTTTTGCGTTTAATGCCAGTTTAGCGCCTAAGGCCAGGGGGAGAATAGAGTCCACTGTGTCTGCCAGGACTAGTGGCAAAAACTCTGAGCTGGAAAACAGAAGAAGAGTCGGGTGTTTTTCCCCTAAAATCAACTGGATAGAATGCACTTTTGCACGATAGGTTTGTGGAGCCGTTAACAGGTGAGTGCACAAAGAGGGAGAGATCACTGTGTCCTAATATCACTGTTTCCTCGGAGTGTGCACGTGTCTGCTACCCTGAGTGGATTTCAAATGAGTGGTGTCAAACTACGCCAGCTCAACACGTTGACATTGTGTTAGGCAGCAGAAACATGCACCCTACATGGAAAGGGACGGAGAGTCAGGGCACACCAAGACATTTTTCAAACGGGACAGTAACACTCAGATGCTCTGTGGAGCAGCATTGGCTGGGAATGCTGGGAGCCTTTACCTGAGTTGTATGAATATGAGCCTTTGTCTGTAAAAGAAGTAGTCAGGTTGACAGGGAGGACAGAGACAAAAGACTGCATATGTCAAAACTGCCACTGGTGTTGCTGATGGTCATACAAGCCTCAATGGACTAAAATAGATATACAGAGAAGCAGTGGGCTACATGATGTTAAAATAAACCACAGCTCCTTATTTGTAAATGAGAATCGGCAAATTGTTATGGAGCCTGAAATTGGCCATAGAAAAAAGAAAGAAAACATATGTCAAGGCCAGATTTACAACAGTATCAGCAATATGAGATTTAACTTGTTCCCTACCAGCTCAGTGGCCTTGTGGTTTGAGTGTCCGCCCTGAGACTGGGAGGTTGTGAGTTTGATCCCCGGCTGAGTTATACCAAACACTATAAAAAAGGAATCTATTTGCCTCCCTGCTTGGCACTCAGCATCAAAGGGTTGGAATTGGGGCGTTAGATCACCATATGATTCCCGATCGCGGCACTGCTGCCGCTCACCGCTCCCCCAGGGGATGGGGTCAAATGCGGAGAACAATTTTTGCACACTCAGGTGTGTGACATTTACCTTTACCTTGTTTGAGTTAATTCTCTTTTATTTCTTTTTCTGTGTACACTTTCATAATTAAAGACAATAAATTATTATGTAGAGACAATTTAATAAAATGTTAAAAAGTTTTTTAAGTGAGTTTCAAATTTGAGCCACGTGCCATAATGCTTTGGATTTGGCTGAGCGACTTGATTTATTTAGTTTAATTAGCTTTATACTTTGTTTTGATTTACTTTGTAGAATCAGGATTTTGATAAGACACAATGGACAGAGATGCCTTAATCAAGTTCTAGTTCAGGTATAAAATGAATGAGAATGAATTAATGATTAGTTATCAAGACAAACTGAAAATGCTTGAATGCAAGGCATTATTGTTAGATACAGTGACAAAGATAGTGAGAGCACATGGGTTATGCTTTCACTGATATGCAAGCTTGAGGGATGTTATTGATTTTATACTCTATTCAGTGGTTCCCAACGTGGGGTCCAGGCACATCCAGGGGTCCTTGAGAGGGTTCTAGGGGGTCTCCACCAAAAAGGAGTCTGTTTTTTTAGATGATCTTTTGGGGGCATTTTTGCCTTTATTGGATAGGACAGTGTGATGACAGGAAAGCTGCATGAAGGACTAAGCCTTAATGGTACACACTCTACCAGGTGAGCCACCGGGTCGGGGGGCTGAATTATTTTCACTATAATACCATCCATAAGTAACACAATGACAGAATGTATGACTGTTTTGGTCATGGGGTTCATACACTTTCTGTAATAAAACATCTAAAAGCAAAAATTGTATCAGATGGGGGACCCTGGGACAAAATCTTATTAACTGGGGGTCCGTGGTCTAATTTCTGTCAGTTTGAGAACCACTGCTCTATGTATGAAAACATGTGCACAGTTTTCACATCTATCCAAAAGCTATGCTAGTTACAGTATAGATAACATGTACTCAAGATGGCATGTCGTGCCAAGTTAAAACGGTATGATAATCTACTTTCTTCCCTGCAGGGCGGCCACTCCCAGGCCCCATCTATCTATCTATCTATCTATCTATCTATCTGTCTGTCTGTCTGTCTGTCTGTCTGTCTGTCTGTCTGTCTGTCTGTCTATCTATCTATCTATCTATTTGGCAATGTGGGCAATGTTTCTCTGTTCTGTAATTTTTTTTGTCCCACTGATGATGTCATCAGTGATGTCAGAAATCACTGATGATGTCATAAGTGACGTCATCAGTGATGTCACTTGAGCAATTGTGCATTGTGACATCACTGATGTCATCAGACATCAGTGACATCATCAGCAGTGTGACATGACTGATGATGTCATCAGTGATGTCATAAGTCAGTGATGATGTCATCAGTGATGTCATAAGACACTGATGATGTCATCAGTGATGTCATAAGACACTGATGATGTCATCAGTGATGTCATAAAACTGATGGATGTAAACTTAAGGGGCACACACACACACACACACACGCACATGTAAACGTAAGGGCAATAACGTTTTGTTGTTTATCATTCTATAAAAGATTGAAAATAAAATATTAAAATAGGGCAATAACGTTTTGTGAGCAACACACACACACATGCTCTATTGTGCCAATAAAGCAGGCGAGGCCACGCAGCAGCCGAGCTGAGGGCAAGGCCATATGGCGGCCGAGCTGCGTATGCGAGCTGCAGGGTGGGCAAGCCTAGGAATCGAACGTGCGAGATGCCTAGTACAGTAAATCACAGCATGTTAGTAAGAGCTTTGTGAAGTGGGCCAGTGAGAGAGGAGATACATACTCTGTAGCCGCCGTGTGGGGCTCTCTCCATGGAGCTGCCTGCGCTGTGTGTTGGGGGAGGCACGAGGGAGTGGGACGGACGACACGTCGTGGGTCTGCAGCTTGTACCAGTGTGGCTCATCGTCTAGAAGGGCTGTCTCCAGCTCAATCAGGATCTGAAGCAGGAACGCAGAGGGACCAGAGTGAGGTGGCATGCAGATACTGTAAGTGCATGTGAATGAATAAGTGTGTGTATGCAGGTATCAATGTGTGTAGTCAATAATGATAACTGTGTGCATGTGTGTATGATAAAGTATAATGTATGTGTTGAAGTAAGTGGTAGATTGATCAAATAATAATCATAACAAACAAAAGATACCAAATAGGAATGATAACCAAAAGGTAAAATGAATGACATCAAATACAGAGATTTATACTGTAATAGGTGAAAACAAATAGGGAAAATTAACAGTAATAGCGGACAGTGAAGGCAGTGACAAATATTTACAGTAATATAGGCCTATGTACTGTATGATGATACAATGATAATAATGACGATGATAAATAATTTAAGTAAATAATAAATATTGGTAGTCTGAATGTTTATTCATGTAGGACATTTAAGTCCAGCAGGTGGTGTGGGCTCCAGGTTTGTACAAGGTTTTATGTCTGATTATTGGCAGAAACGTTAATTTGCTCCATTGATACGCGTTCTGTGGCTAAGGTGTTCCACTGTGTAGTGTTTTGTTTCTGTCTTGCCTTCCAGTTCCTGAAGAGGTGGCCTAGTAAACACAGAGTAGGGGAGGGGGGAGGATCCGGCAGCCCAAAAAGAGCGACAGTGCCAGTGCCAGAAGTGTTGTACAGGTGAACTGTGCCAGGTGGCATGAAAACAGACATCCGGCCAGTTTTGAATGCATTGTAAGCCAATGTCTAATTGAGAAAGTCCCATTTGATGCATTTTCTTTTGTGTGATACAGTATGTGCTCTGTGAATGATGTTAGGCTAGTTCACACCGGCCACCCAAGCCTTGCCTACGCCTTGCCTTTACCCACGCTTTTAAATAGGCGTCCGTTTTAGTCAACGAGGCTGTGTACACCGGGCGCCTGAGCGTGAACCCTGCGTGTACCCACGCCTTGCCTGTGCCTATTTTCAAGCCGAGTAGGCGCGTGCAGGCAGGCTTCTTCTGTCAAGCCATGAAAGAAAAACGTGACAATATCCATGGGAAATGGCAAAGTCAACTGAATTTCAAAATAAAATTGAGTTACTACAACAGTGTTGAGCAGAGAGACAGAGAGATTGACGTGTGGCTATCACGTGGGGCTTTCTCCTCGTTGGCAAACAAATCTTCAGGAGAGAGAATAGCGACCGAAGAAGCAAGATGGACAATGTTGTTGTGCCAGCACATATTCTTGCAAGATTACCTCTCTAAAAAGTCTGACTATAGTCAGACCTGGTTATACATAATCCAGCATCAATAGAACATTAAATATATCAGATTTATTTTACCTACACATGATAATTCGGGACCACACGTGAAAAAATACAGCCGGGAGAGAGGAGAGGCGCTTGTGACTCGGCTCCAGGTTCAGCGTGCAAAGGCGTGCGGTGTGATCGGTTCACGCCCAGCTCAAGGTCTGCAGGCGTAGGCATGGGTTGAGGCAAGGCAAGGCATAGGTTCCCTGTGTCTGTGTGAACGTAGCGTTATACTGAATGAGTTGCAGGTCAGTGTTGTGAGTCATATTAAGGTGTGCAGATTTGGGGCGAGGTACTGGGTGTGAGTGGTTTTTGCCCCATTTCGTAGTTGGGAGGGATATTGTTCAGTCAGCATAATTAACTAGTGTGTATCATTTTTAATCTTGGTAAAAGTTGTAATTTTAAGGATCTCTTCTATTATAGTGGGTGTCTGCATAATATGCATGTACAGGCGCGCACACACACACACACACACACACACACACACACACACACACACACACACACACACACACACACACACACACACACACACACACACACACACACACACACACACATTTTATGAGGACCTTCCATTAACTGCATTCCTTCCTTAACCCCCCACATCCCAAACCGTAAACGAGCCCCTTGAATGAGGACCGGCCAACATGACCTTTTTAAATGTCCTCACATCAGACATCTAATAGGTCTGTAAAACTGGTTGTCACAAGGATACAAGTAGAACAAGACACACCACACACACCTGCATGTGCCACACATCAGTAGTGCTCTTACCCTGAGCTTGAATCCCAAAACAACCCCTTGCCTTTTGCCAAGCTGAGTAAATTGAAATTCATCCAAACAGATAACACAGAAGGTACAGATGACATCAACGTCCCCGCCCTGTGATGGACAAGGACCTGACCACCAAAAAGCCTTGTAATGGCCAAGAGCTTTATTAAGGTCTTGAGCCCATTCAAGAGGATTAGCTGTGATATGAGAGTCTGGGACTGAGTGAGTGTCCCAGATCCCTGATGGCTGAGGATTTGGTATCAGGGGGGTTGGGTCTCCTTACCTCTCCCAGGAACTCGCTCTCCTCTTCCCTCACCCTGGCTTGGTCCCACAGCGTGATCTCCAACATGCGCTCCCGAAACTCCCGCCGGTGCACCGGCGAGTACATAAAGGTCTGGTTCCATTTGGGCTCTAAGGATTTCTTTACCGTTTTTGTTCTCCTCTTGCTTTTGTCGCTGGAGGAACAATAATTCAAACTGTTTTTATTTACAACCATGGCAGAGAACAGCCACGAAAACAACAGGTCAATAACACGACACAGCACGGGGCACAGCACCACTGCATGCTGGGAAAGGTGGTGAGAATGAGGTGGTGAGATGACTGCACTGGCTCTCTGAAAATGTCCAGTCATCACTTCCTCCATTCCTCATCTCTGGAAGAGAAAGCAGCACTAAACAAAGCCACACCACTTCACTGCAAACAGCAAAACTACACAAACATCCATACAGTATATCCATATAGTCTAGTTTGTCCTTTCTGGTGATAACAGATGAAAAGCAATGACACTCCTGACACCACACAGCAATACCAAATACATCCATCCTGATACAAAACCTACACTTTAAAAATGATAATGAACTCTGTGCTGCCCACTGATGATGCATCTTTCCAACATTTAAAGTCCAGTAAGATAAGTAACATCTCAGTGAATGGGGTCAAGGGATGTGACATACTGTACAATGGTGTGGAGGTAAAGTGAGCAGATTGCACACTGGTGGAAACTGTCTCTACGCTTACCTTCTATCTGGGAGGAAATAGATTTTGACGTAGGGGTTCCTGGGTCGGCCGTCTTCCCTGGGTGGCAGGTCCTTGGCGCCCAGGATGGTGACAATGAGCTGATGGCCCACTTTGTCATACCACAGTTTGACCTGTAGGGTCAGAGCAGAGAGCGCCTGCTGAGAGACTGTTCAGGGCTGTGAGGAATGAACACACACATAGGGGAGCGACGCAAGAGAAGACAACCTCATCAAGGTCAATTGGAAATGGAGTTATGGTGCATGTTGTTGCCTAGCCTAAAGGGAAGGTTCAGGATTTTTTTGTATCTTCCCCTGTACAACATCCACTCACAATTTCACTGTATGAGTTACAATCCTTGAGTGCCATATGGTAACATTGTCTTCTCCTGTATCGACTCTCTGGGGCAAAAGGAATAAGAAGTCTGCCTGCTAGAATGGTGTCAGGTCACATGCTTGGCAGGGCAACTTATCAAAGCTTAAATGTTCATTGAAACATGGACATGTTGATGCTATGATGGTATGATTATGCCAATAGCATAAAAAAGCTTTGCAAGGTTGAATTTGAGAACTTAGTGATACTTGAGTCTCTATGCTTAAGAGACATTCCTTCAATGTCTAGTAATGTGCAGCTAACATAGCCTAAAAGAGACTGTGTTGTGTTTGTTCTACCCTATCGGTTACTGTTTTTAAAATGTATGTGTTTCTGCCTGTCATGAAAAAGACCCCTGCGGGGATGAATAAAGTTTATTGAATGGAACTGAATGTAATTGGATTGAATGTCATTTCAACTGAACTGAAGTGAATTGAAATGCTAAAGGCAACGTGCTCTAAAATTAACAATGTGTGCTTGCCTGAAATGATATTGTCTACTAGTGGTGATTGTCTCTAATACTGTTCTGTTAGATAGTCAGTGGGCTTTGATATGCACAAATCAATCATGCTGTTGTGAGTGGAATCGAGGACAGTTCAAACGGGAGGGAAGTATGGACATGTGAAGTATGGACATGTGAAGAAGACACTTAGAAGAAGAGAAAAGTCCATAGAAAATGGATACAAAGAAAAAGACAAAGGGAACTTCTAAGCTCTTGTCCATACTTCTTTGAAAATATTTGTAAAAGAACAGCCTTGTATCTGTGCATGCAGCAAAGCAAGAGGACGCATTCAAGACAAGTGTAGAGATTTGATATTGGCACACAACACACAATAGGGGGCTTATGGTCAAACAAATTGTACCAAATCATCTGTAAGATTGTAGCCCACTAACTATACTGCACATAAAACACAGCTGTCTGTGAATTTGTAAGATAACGCTCAAGAAAATGTCATCAACATAACAAAATGTCATCAACATAACAAAATGCACGATCTGACAAACTGTTCAAATATACAATATGTACATTTACAGTGGCTTTACAGTGTGTCCTAGCCAATAGCTTATCAATTTAACCACAGAAAATTTTCCAAGAGTACACACACACACACACACACACACACGCACGCATGCACACACGCACGCACACACACACACACACACACACACACACACACACACACACACACACACACTCAAAACCTATTCATTCACCTCCATTTTAACTCCCTACCTTATATTTGGTGGTAGGGCACCTCTAAATGAGAAAACCCGCAGTGCATATCTTTGCAGATGTTCATATGCTGTATTATGCATATGAACGGTATTCTCTATCAATGACACCACTGATCAGATCTATATCAAGTTTGTTGATGAGGTCATTCTTAAGCAAAACAAGATAACAGTGTCAGTGAGGTAAATATCCAATGTTCCCAAGTAGGATTACAACCTTCAGGCTGACTGAATGAACAACACAGATTCCCACTAAATTAGTCTATGTCAAAAAACAACCACCACAGAGATAGACAGAGTGATATCAAAGATGACAGATTAAAAGATAGGGGAGCCTTCAAAGGTTGGGTTGGTTTGAAGGTTGTTATTTGGGAGGTACAATTTGCTTATTCATTAACTCTCATCTGCACAGGAAAATGCAACCTGGCTTCAGAAACGTGATGGTGAACTTGGTATCTTTCCACTGCAACATGAACCGCAGACCCATCAACCATGATCTGCTGTTTAACAGTTCTTTAAGTCCTAGATGTGATTGTGGTTGAAGCGTTATCACGGCCTGCTTTCATGTCACATTGAAATAGAAAATAACCAAAGTCCTTTGTACCAGAAAAGGCTGTAAGCAAACAAAATTTAAGGAGACGCCCTCCTACATTGCCAAAGTAACTTTATGACACAAGGTAGGGGAAATTACTATTGTCGGTTGAATAAATCAGGCAATGGAAGAGTGTATCTTAGTTTAGATTAGTTGGGCATGCAATACCTGGGCATAATGGGGTGAAAGGGTTAAAATGGTATCAATGAGCAATAATAAATCTAATAGTGATAGTAAGAAATCAAATAGAATAAAATGACACAATGCACTGCACTGAGAGGGAAACTTGAAGCTGCCATTTCCCTGGGAATGCATTTTCCACAGTATGGAAACAGAAAAAGGCCAGTCAACAGTCAATGAGTAAAGAGCAAATAGAGATTGTGCCCTTCAGACAGGGCCCATTACCTGGACCCTAGGGGCAAATGGCGCTGTTCTTCTACTAAGGCTTTGGCTCTGGATAAGCAAAATTAAACAGCAAACAAACAAAACAAAATGCAATAAAACCAATACCCCACAAAACAACAAAGTCTCACACATGTAAACACTCTAAACACAACAACACAAGTGTGTAGTTTTGGATGAGGAGAGCATTGTTTCACTGTTTATGATATTATTCAGTGATCGGTTTGTTTTTCCTTTCAGGTTTACCTGAGGTTGTCCTGTCCCTGAGCTTCTCTGCGCTGTATTCTTCTGAGGCAGAGTTCTGCATAGGCTCTTAGAGCAAATGATCAATGACTCATAATGACACTATAGTCTTTCTGTCTCTCCAGCTTACTTCTCTCCTCCTTCACAGTGACGTTATCCCCAAACACTCTTTTGAAATCCCTCCAAAAATATCATACCGGCAATTCATAATTACTAATCGGGCGCTGCAGATTGGAGGTATATTGCAGGTTGCCGGTTAGGAGGTATATTTATCAATGAACTGCGGCAGCTTCAGTCATCTGTTGCTTTAGGATCTCAAGGTCAGCCCTTTCATGGAAATGGAGAATGTAGGCACTGTCTGGGATGCAAAAGGTTTGCAGATTGCGCAGCTCATTTTTGATTGGCTGAATGGGTGTATTTGCATCAGAGGTGTCAGCACGGCCTTCTGGGATGTTGGCCCATGAGGGTCTGAGCTGAGCCCCGCTGCTTTCTGGGACGCTCCACCACGGGAAAGAGAAGCAGACGCACCCTCCTCACTAAAAACTGCCTTAGGCCGTGTGTCGACCTAGCGTCTTTTCATCAGCTCCAACGTCTTTTTTCAGTTGTTTCCAATGAGGAGCGAGCGTATGCGGGCCGGGCGCACACGGACGTCTAGAGAAAGCGCGCTGCGCCTAGGGATGGGAATCGAGAACCGGTTCTTGTTGAGAACCGGGTCCCAGTGGATCGATTCCTTGGAATCGTTAGCCAACGTCCTGAACGATTCCACTATCGATTCCATGCGCGATGACGTCACACGCTGCGACACGCACGCAACGCAGCCTTGTTTTGTTTCCAGCCACCATGGCTCTAGGCAGAAGCAAAACGATGACCACAGTGCCACTTGCAATGCTTGCAAAACCTCTATTTCGTCAAAGGGGGGAAATACTAGCAATATGCAGAAACATTTGTCCACACAGCATGCAATAATTTTGGAGGAATGTCACGTTTTTGATGTGCTACGGAGTGACGATAACATGGCTAACAGCAGCGCGGCTAACAGCAGCTAACGTTAGCGCGTCATCTGTTAATATGGAGAGTAAACTCCTCCAGACCCTGTCTATTGTGTAAACCAGATTTCACCAATACTCCATTTCCATCCATTTAATTGAGAGGATGATGACGTTCAGAGTCAGACTGGTTCAGGGGCTGGTAGTCGCTTTGGGTCAGAGGCTGCAGCGAGTACTTCTTGTGCAGCTCTAGGCTAGAGCCTCTAGCCCCTCCATTCACCCAGGCAGCTGGGAAGAGTAAAATGACCGAGGCGAGGGTAAACGAATGTCCCCGAGCAGTGACTAAGTTTGTCTGACATGCCAGCTAAAGTAAAATGTCCAAAGTTGCATGTTGTCATTCTAACCACTAGTTCTGTTTCATTCATTCCCACTATATATTTTCTATGGGGAGATGACAAAGATGCTCAACCCAAAATACAAACCCCCAAACAGAGCCAGTTTAACAGACACACTGATCCCTGCTTGGTATGGGATTGAAAAGAGCAATCTGATCTCAGAGCTGAATAATAATACATAATTATAATAATAATAATCTAAAAGAAAATTAATGTTAATAAACCCGTTTGTACTCTTTTTTTTTTTCCCCTTGCCCAATGAGAATCGATAAGAGAATCGATAAGGAATCGGATCGATAAGCAGAATCGAAAATGGAATCGGAATCGCTAAAATCTTATCAATTCCCATCCCTAGCTGCGCCCAGCGTCTATTTTCACAGCGCTCCGGCGTTTTTGTGCGCCGGCTCCCAGCGCTCCCAGCTGAAAATATTTTAACTTTTCAGAAAGACGCTGGTGTCGGGTGCTCCTTTTCAGGCAACTAATCATATGGAGAAACTATCACAACCGAGACAGAAAGGCTCAATTGTGGGAGCAGATTGGCTAGACACTTAATATTTCTGGTGAGTGTTGAGCTAAATCACTGTATGCGTGTTGTTAGCTAATGTTAGCTGTCAGCTATCAAGCTAGCTACTGCACTGAGCTAACGTTACTTTCAGACTGCTTGCTTGCATAATTTTGTGCGCTGAGATCAGCGCTCCCCAGCGTACTTCCAACGTTTAACAGTCAGAAAAAGATGCTAGATGGACACACGGCCTTATGCTCCTCCTCCTCAGCTCCACTCTCTGTCTGTGACCTCCAGTGCAGACCTCTTTTACTGTCATTTCACTTACCTCGCCTCTATGGCATTTTGTGTTGTACATTAATACAACATTGAATGCTGACACAAAATATTGGCCATCAGCAGCTTCAATGCCAAAATATTGGTATTGGTATTAGCCTTCAAAAGTCCATCCTGGTCAAACCCTGGTCCTCACTTTTCTTCTAAAGGTGCGTTCACACCGACCTATTAAAGTTTTTCGTTGGCATCGAGTTTACATACAAAGTCAATACAAACGAGCGATTGAGCGTATATTCACCCGGGAGAAAAATCGCTGGGCGTCTGAGCGACAGAGACATAGAGCGATAGAGCGAAAATTCGCTCGTCGCCCGAGATGAAATATCCCAACTCGAGCGAAATTTCGCTGGTATCAGTCGCTCGCTGTTCAACGCTGATTGGCTGCCGTGTGAGAGTGAGTCAAGGATCGCACTGGCTTGGAACAAACCGCTGGTTTATTGTGTGGCAACAAACCGCATTGACAGCTGATTGACAGGCTGACAGCTGACATGAAGTGAAGTCTGTACTACCGGTAGAGAGCTCGCGTTAGGAGCACGCTGATAGGCTTAGCTTGTAAACAACTACGGTGGCTCGTAGTGGACAAACATCATGACATTGCGTAACGTTATAGCCCCCAGATGTCCGTCAATTCTTGTGCCTGTTGACGAGCGATTTAAACACAGCGACAGAGCGATTCCAAAGGGTTGAATCGAGCGACAGAGAGAAAAATAAATATCTCGGTGTGAACACAGCTTTAGATGTCCTGGAGGTGTTGTCCCGAGTACCAAAGCTAATTCCCTCTTGGATCCTAAATTTGAGAGTTATCTCCTCTTGCTTTAATGCAGGCCTTCAGTCACTTACCCCAGGAGTGTTTGTTATACTAATGGACAACACAAAGTAACCTGATCTAGAATCCTATGCTGGGCTGGTAAAGGGCCAACTGAACAGGCTGCCTGAGAGGAGCCTAGCCTACTACCCTTACACTGGCTTGAACTCGGATTTTAACAGGAGCAGTTTGAAGTGTGTAACAATACGCCAAAATGTGGCCATTTGTACTCAGCTAACCCTCATAGGCCACCTGACTCTCCAGTGATACGTCAACACTGATAAAAGCCATCTAGCAGTGCAAGCCCTCTGCAGGATTTCACGTGTACAGTATGCTGTTTGTATGTGTGCTTGTGTTGAGGCTACTTACTGAGAGCTGTCCTGACAGGTACTGGGGCGCGTCCCTCAGCATGCTGGGACTCATGGGGGACGTGACGGAGATGGACGGGCGATCCATCTTCTGAGACTCAAAAGAACTCGAACCTGACAGGGAGAGGACAACACAATCAGATTGTTTTTAGGGAGAGCCGTCGCGCTCAGACGTTGAGACCGCGGCGCGCGTATCGATTTGAGTAGTACTGTATGTCGTGTTGGTAACATGAAGAAGAGCAGGAGGGGGGTAGATAGGGGAGATAAGTAGGGGAGATACTATAGTAAGAAAAAGACAGAGAGAGACCGAATGAGGGCAAGCATGCGTGTCATGAGGAAGGAAGAGAGAGAGGCAGAGTGATAGAATCAACTCTCACTCATTTCCTTGGCTTGATGTTTCTAGGCTGATTAATGGGATAAAATGGGCAAATCCTTCAGCCGAAGCTCGCCATTTTCGGCTGCTTGGAATCCTCTCTGCTCCTTCCTATGGCTGTGCAAGAGTCTCTGACGCGTGATTTCTATTCGCACATAGGATAAGCAATAACCACGCCCTGTGGCGCCGGGATTTGCCAGGAGCAACACTGGACCACACCACAAACACTGGGGGGCACGCAGCCCAGCGATTTCATGAACCAACTGAATAGCTCTTGAGAACGGACAGCGATTTCGAGAGCGGACATTGAGAGCGGACATTGAAATGAATTATGGTCACCTACCTTCCTTAGCATAGTAATAATAATAATAAGCATAATAATTGTAATCTACACAATGTACACAATCTACAAAAACATGCAATAATATAAACGGTGTTGTGTTCACGTTCATAGCTCATATAATATAATGTATCATATCGCTAATTTCAAGCTCAATTCTTACCCAGAGAAAAGGTACAGCACTGAAAAGCAATAGTTTTTTAAACATCTTTATTTTAAAAGATGAAAAACCCCAGGTGCTTTAGTCCCAAGCTTCAATGCTCCTGGCCAATCCCGGCGCCACAGGGCGTGGTTATTGCTTATCCTATGTGCGAATAGAAATCACGCGTCTCTGACACAGGGGACGACTGTGGCCAAGAGACTCATTCTGAAGGAATGGAAGTATTCCTCTTCACCTTCTTTTCAGCTCTGGTTGACGGACATGGTCTCAGTTATACGCATGGAGAGACTCAGGTTCTTGAGGACCAACTCACTTATACCTTTTTTACATCAAAAGTCCCACTAGTACATGTCTTTTTGTTATCCAGGAAAGCAGCAGGGGGTAGCAGCAGCATCGCCTTTTAAACTTTTATATCACACTCTCAACCCACATTTCTCCACCACTGCGGGCTGTCTCTTCACCCTCCCTTTTCCCTTCTTCTCTCACAGCTGTCCAGATGCAGCTGTCCACCAGCCAAAACTAAATGTAAACTTCCGGGTACAAATTTCAAACTGATGTGATTTAAACAAGTAAATAGCCTCACTGATGCACGTTGGAGGAGAAAAAGGTGTTTCAACAAACGAAGCAGCAAACTCTTAACTTTGATGTTAAAGTCCCTGGAAACCAAAATCCACAAAAACCTTCTAACTATTAAATTTAGGGTCTTATGCTGCCTACACACTAGAGGATTTTCAAATCTTAACCGATTTTAAAAACATGAGAGACCACAGACATAAGGACAATTTCATCAGATTTTAACATTAAAATCGCCTGAACGCACACACTAGACGATTCGGCCAGACTGCGAGACCACACACCAGCCGTTTGAAGTACCGACTCACAGCGATTCCAGCAACTAGACTGTAGGCTGTTTATATCCCACAAAACCGCAATTTTTTCACACAGACAACAGCAGATGGCTCTCCAAACATGCACCGAGCGGCGGGTCCACTTCAAGCAGCGCGGACACGCTCGCAAAATGAGCTAAAACAACGTCCTGTCTGAGAGCTCATATTACAGCATATCCACTCCCTTGAAGCAAACAAACCGCTCCGCTCGGCACATGTTTGGAGAGCCATCCGCCGCTGTCCACCCTGTTTTAAGCTGTGAGGATGCTGGGGAGAGAGGAGCTACTGTTGCCACAACTCGTAGCGCTGCATTAACATCCGGGTATGACCGTCGACGCGTCCCGGTCTGCTCGCTCTCATTGGCTATTGCGGGTTCCGTCGGGAGACAGCCATCGTAAATATCAAACATGTTTGATATGCCCGATTCGAGATCGGGCCGGCTCCGATTCAATCAATAATTTATTGACACCAGACACTTGACAATTATTTTGACAAAAAATCGGTTGAGACTAGCCTCGAATCGGGCCACGCCCCCCCGAGGGGAATCGGGCATTAAATCGGGCCTTTTATCCTCTAGTGTGTGGGAGGCATTAGGTGAGTAATTGTGTGCCTCAGAAAAGAGAGAGAATTACTTTCAACCCTAACCCCAAAAATCGACACTTTTCTACAAGGTCTGGATTTCCATATCCTCATTGAAGAGAGCGGAGCGCACGGTGCTAAAATGCATGATCTTATCACGTCATAAGATTTAATCGAATCACACACACACATGCACGCACGCGCGCACACACACACTGACACACACACAGTAGCGCTGTGCACTCGCAGCGCAGCGGCGAGTGTGTTCGCCGAGCAACGCGCGAACACACACACACACACACACACACACACACACACACACACACACACACACACACACACACAGACAGACACACACACACTCCATCTCTCTTTCCTTCTCTCTCTCTCTCCTTCTCTCTCTCTCTCTCTTAACGGAGAGAGAGGTCTCCTCCGAGCAGTCTCCTCCGAGAGAGAGAGAGAGAGAGAGAGAGGAAAAGACCTGCTGCAGACGGGACACGCCCACACAGTCCACGGGAGAAAATACACTCTAAAATATAATTGATTCTCATGACTTTTGCCATGACTGTCAAACCTAAATTTATATACTTTGCGACGTTCATCATCGTTCAAATTTGGCTGGTGGCTTATTAACATAGGTTCCTGTGATGTGATGAACTCAAAATGCTAAATAATAAAAAAATATTTCTGGTTTCCAGGGACTTTAAGATGACATAATAGTGAAGCTGTAAAACATTACTCAAAATGTGAACGTTACAATGAGGGCTTTATTTTGAAAGAGCTAAAGCGGACATTCTGGCTGACTTGACGCAGTCTATGTGCCTGGGGCTAGCTGGGCTGTGTGGGGTGCATTGCACTCGTACATGACGAGATACACTTTTTTTCTCTCGTCATATTCCATCAATGTAAAATTAACTGTTAAGAATCAGCCTGTGGGAATCACTGAATCTCTACTCTGCCCTCCAAATCAAAACCGCAGTAACTACAATTTTGGTCAAAATTGAGTTATTATTGAAATTGAACTTTTAGATATCTGTTTTATCATGTGACAAATTTTCTAAGTTCAGTCTCGCTCTATATTTGAGAAAACACAGTATAAAAGTTGCAGTAACTACGAAATCCAACCAAAAACCAGACAAAACTGCAGTAACTACACTTACTGCAGTTTGATTTGCTTTCACAGAGCTTCAGCTGGACTTAAACAGAGATAAATGCAGTAACTACACTTTGAGGTGTAGTTACTGCGGTTCAGACTGGTTTTTGGTTGGATTTTGTAGTTACTGCAATTTTCCCGCTCTTTCCATAACAAAGCCCAACATATCAATCACTCATAATGGCACAATCTGTTTAGTTAATCCAGTCAATTCCCAATATGAGAGCGCACTGACAGCTGTCCAAATTGTTAATGAATGAGTCTTCAGTGTCTTTAAAATCGTAAATGCTGTATTCCTAGCTAATAATCCATAAGAAAGAAGGGAATTATGTTCTCCATTGGGAAGTGTTAATCTGGCTGTAGATAGTGATAACTGTTTGGTATCACTACCTAGCTCATCAGGACAAGCTTTTTAATTGCTGCATAAATTATCAGCATTCAGACTCAGTCTGTAATTCATTTTATTCTAAATAATTGTAATATGCTATGTAATATACTGTATATGTTCTTGTATGAATTATCAATTGTGATTTGTAAAGAAAACCTGTTCTAAATTAAGATAATAAAACAACTGTGCTCATTAATTAATTGTGTCAGAATGATGACCAAAAAGCAACACCAGTGGTGAAGATTACACATCAACTGACTTCAGGATTCCCTGAATTTATCTGTTATTCATCCATTTAAATGTTTTAAACCTGTAAACAATAAAACAATTAAATACAGATATGATGTGGTATCGAAATCAAAACCGATTACAATTGTCTCATGAAAAACAAGACAGGAGAAGCACATTAGATTGTAGTTACTGCGCTTTTCCCTTGTACTACCTACACATCTGTTTAAGGTAATACACAGACAGAGTGCAGTATCTGCATTTCTGGGGTCATAGCCATAGGTCAAGTAATTGATAATTGTTTTGCCCCCAAAAAATACTTTAACGTATACATATTTAATAAGCGCATTGCCACTTTTCAACCTATATCTCATTTGGCTGGACAGTCAAAAAACTTTAAAGCCATTTTTCTCAGTTTCAGTGTTGGCGTAGTTACTGCGGTTATGATTTGTAGGGCAGTACTGACTCGGGCTGGAAAAGGGGCGGCAGCTCAGGAGGACGAGAAGCAAGGTTGGAAAATCACGCCTTGGACCACCACCAAGATTTATATCGCCGTGACGTGCAGAGCCATCGCGTAAAACCCCACCGAACTTGCAGGGTCACTCTATCGGCTAAACGGCCCAGTTTGGAAACTTTTAGACTTAGAAAATGCTACTAGTTTGTGGATATTAGTGGGATTTTTGGCCAGTCTAAAAGGGGCTTTAGGAAATTTTCAACTATATGGGACCCGTTCCTGGCCTATTTTGCTGAGGTTAAGGCCGATGGGTGACTCGCCTGGCTGATTTCTTATGGACCCCTTGCGTGGGATTTCATGCGCAACATCTCTTACAAGTACTGTACATAAGCACATTGGTTAATTGTATGGCAGCTGTAATACGCTGTAATACAGCATATACATATATGTATGTCCCCCCCCCCCTCCCCCCTGTCTCTGAGTCTGTTCAACTTTGTTCTTGGTGTTTAAAAAACCTGTAAAATAAAATATTGAAAAACAGAAGGGCAAATGAACGATGGTTGTAGAGCGGGGAGGTGAAGACAGAGCTCAACCAGACTCACTTGATTCCAGTTGTGCATGTGTGCTGTCTGGTATCCTTGGAATATCTCTGAAGAACAGAAAAGGAGAAGGAGCGTGAGTGTGTGACAGCGAAGAGGAGGAGGAGATGGGTGGATCAATGGAAGCTAATGCTGGATGCACTGTGCTTTAATGACCCTAAGCACCGCATTAGTCTTCATTCACCCAGCAGCTCCCTCAGCACTACAAAGCAGCTCACATATGGCAATTGACAAAGCAAAAGGTGTTGCCATCTCATCCCTGTTGGACTCCCTCACACCCTCATGGCCCCCCATTATAGAAGGATCAGTACTGCTCAAAATTATTCTAAGTCACATCAGGCAATGACATGCCACAATATGAATATGGGCTTACAGACATACAGTAAGTGCAGTCATTTCTTTAGAGAGCATCAATGGCAACAAGATATTTTGTGGTAAGTGATTATTACTCTGTTTAATTTTGGGATCTGCATGTTTTTCCTATTTGGAATTTGAAAAAGGCTAATTCAGGTTATCAGTTCTGATTGGCTGAGTTAAGTTTGAAGCCATCGTAAAATACTTGGCAGAAAGAAATTAATGCAATAATTATTTTATTAATTCGACTAACAATCGACTAACAATGCCTTTTACAGCAGCTGTTCTGAAATGTAAACCATGGCTTCTCTAGGCTTGTTGTTTAATAACAACACATAATTACTGTCTTGTAAATAGTATGATATGAACACTGTGTAATACGGTCTGTGAGGTCTCACCCTATGGGCCGCGAGACCACCAGCTCCACCTGCGGCTCAGGCTTGGATTCTAGTATGATATTGTAAACTTCTTTAAATGTGGCTCCTTGTAAAAGTCTCCCATTCCACTCCAGCACCTGGTCACCTGCAAAAACACAAGAGATGTGTCATGTAAAATAGTAAGTAAATAAATAAATAAATAAAAACAGTAAAATCACTGTGTTAGTTGGGGGAAATACACAGCATTAAATTAACTGTATCTAGAGAATCAATTCAATATACTGTAGAAAAGAAAGAAAAGGTTATGTTGTTTATTTATACCTGGTCTGAGGTGGCCAACAGTGTCCGCTAGACTTCCTTTCCTCACTTTGGTGATGAAAGCACAAAGTCTACCAGATTCTGTCATCTTGCCACCCACCACCTGTAGAAGAAGACAGGTGCATGGATAAGCTTTGAATTATATGTGAAAACTCAGCTCAATATACTTGAACTGTCTCAAAATATTATTTCAACATACTCTCATTTTAACTCTTCATGACTAAACCATATGGCTGCAGTGAGGACACAACATGTGTTGCAACTTGCAGATGTAGACAGTTTTTTTTATGATTGCCCCCAAAGTCTCCTGTTGATGTTATGGCTTTACAGTAGCTCTTGCCTGCCAGGTATGTATCCTCAATAAAAAGCATTGCATGGCAAGGGTCAATAGTAAAAGTACATCTCTTTTCAGAAAAATCTCCAGGGCTGCATTTCCTCCTGGGGGGGCTACTGATGCTACTGTACTCTGCATTTCCTCCTGGGGGGGCTACTGATGCTACTGTACTCTGCAGTTCTGTAACAGCGCAGGCCCGTGGGCAAGAGCTGTACTGTACAATCCTGAACTGCTCTGCTCTGCTCAGCCTACATGGGCATCATACAAATACAAACCCCTATTAATAACAGCTGGAATGCCAACATACAAAGGAGCGTAGCGAGGTCTGCTAAATGAATGGCTTTATGTAACGAGCAGTACCCAGAGAGAAAGGGGAGAGAGAGAGAGAGAGAGAGAGAGAGAGAGAGAGAGAGAGAGAGAGAGAG
>NC_139623.1:100757724-100785224 GCF_964638095.1 Poromitra crassiceps
GTGAAGGTGTTCCTACCGCACTAATAAACATGGCCGCTGCAGAGCAAGAGCACAAAATACGGAGGAGAACTAGCATGCAACTAGGAGAGACCCACATTCCTGTGTGCCATGACAAACAGAGAGGTTGTGTATCAATGCTCTTCTGTGAGAAAAGACTGTGTGTGACTGTGTACTTTTAAAAGTCTGGGGAGCAAAACAGCAAGTAGCAAGCAAAGAGGGTTCCCCCAAAATACTTTTTCGGCAACACCGAGCAAGGTGCGGCCAAAAGTAACCGCAAACAAAAGAAACGAAATCGCAAGGAAAATCAATTTATAGAATGTCAAATAAAATCCAAAAACAGACATCTCACCTATTTACACTTAGTGACAGAGAGCAAACAAAGACTGGATGGGTAGGTCATAAATAATAATAATAACAGTTAAAAAAAAAGCAGGCTAGATTGTCTCAGTACCTTCTCACTATGGCTATGCTCCTCGTTTAGGGTAGTGCTACTGCACGTATCAACTCCCGAGTCTTTAACCTGCGGTTCACACCAAGCCAAGTCCTCTTCAAATGAGTGTCCCCCAAAGCGCACCATTTTCTTTTGCCTCTCAGATAAGGTGTGTGTCGGCTCGGACATAAATGCCTGCTCATTAGTTTTTCTTTTTCCCCTTTGACTGTCCCCTACAGGTGTGGGATAAAAAACAGAAAGAAAAAACAGAAAAACAACATGCAAAGGTGTAAATAAAACAAAGGAAACATGGAATGACAAAAGACTCTGGGAGGGGGGGGGGGAGGGGGACAACAGGGGCAGGAAGGGGGGGGGGGGTAAAGCCGGGCTCCGCATGTCTCACCAAAGACATTGGGGAAGCCTCGCTGCTATGCCAAGACGCATGGTCCCACCAATGGCCATCCAAATCTCCTGTGAGGTGGGGACGGGAGGCGAGGGGTTGGGGAGGGGCGACACGCATATACAAGAGAGGACAGCGAGAGGGGACCAGTGAGGACAGCACATACAGAGCCACAACAAACAGACATCGACGACAGTGACGCCACACACACACACACACACACACACACACACACACACACACACACACACACACACACACACACACACACGCACACACACACACTCGAAACGCACACAAACGCATTCCCTCTCACACATACTGTACACACTCAAGAGCCGTGTTCGGAATGGTTCACTCATCACTCACTATTCCCCATATAGTGTTTTTCATATAGTGAACTATATGGGGCATGATCACTACCTCACTCTTCTTCTCCTTCGGTAAAAATGACAGCATTGCCTTATGGTATATGGGAGAAAATGTAGGGTACATTCATTGACTAGAAATTGCAGTGCAGTGTGGGTATTTTATAGTGGACTAACAGTGAATCAAATTAACAGCAGTACAACAGTACAAAATGGCAAACACACTATATAGTCCACTATTTCTGTAATAGGGACCGGTTTCGAACAGGGCTAAGGTGGGTTACATGCTGCCACTCCGATGTGCTGCCACTCCGAACGAAATATCGGCACTCAGAAAGGGATCATGTCTATGTTCCCCGGGTTCTATATTCCCCGTTTTCCCACGCCAAACCTAACCTCCCCCCATGCCTAAACCTAACCTCCCCCAGACCCTAACCCAAAACCTAACCTCTCCCACCCCCACGCCTAAACCTAAGGTCGGCATTGCGGCTTCTAAGGTGAACGACCGCCAGTCCGAATAATGGAGTTAACGTTCGGAGTGGCAGGGCTTCAGAAAGGCAGACAGTTACCGCTAAGGTGTGCACTTCCTCATACAGTGTGCAACTCTAAGATCCCCATGGAGAGAGAAGAAATGTGGGTCATAATATAGAATAATACTCTTATAGTAGTACTATAGGAAAATACTCTCATAGTAGTACTATAGGAAAATACTCTCATAGTAGTACTATAGGAAAATACTCTCATAGTAGTACTATAGGAAAATACTCTCATAGTAGTACTATAGGAAAATACTCTCATAGTAGTACTATAGGAAAATACTCTCATAGTAGTACTATAGGAAAATACTCTCATAGTAGTACTATAGGAAAATACTCTCATAGTAGCACTATATACAATGAACAAATACAGATATCTTGGTCACATAATCAGAGATGATTTATGTGATGATGATGACATTCAGCGTCAGTGCTGCAAACTCTATGCACAAGCCAACATGCTTGCATGAAAATGTAATAAGTGTACTGATGATGTCAAGATTGCTCTGTTTAGGTCATATTGTACTTCATTGTATACAGCACAACTGGGGTGCGGGTACAGTGTTGCAAAAATGAAAAAACTCCAGGTGGCATATAATGATGCATTTAGGATTTTACTCAGGCATCCAAGATGGACAAGTGCTAGACATATGTTTGTAAGCAGTAATGTGCCCACTTTCCATGCTGTTCTGAGAAAGTTTATTTACAGTTTTATGCGTCGACTTAGCCAGTCAAAGAATGGAGTTATTATGGCCCTAGCGGTGCCTGCACAAAGTGACACAAAATTTATGTCACACTTCTGGAAGCACTGGAATAGCTGCCTGTATGTGTTTTAAACCTATTTGTTGTGTGGTTTTATTTTATTTTATTTTCTCTTGTTGTACTGTTTGTGTTTTTGTACGTATTTGATATGGACCTGAGTCTGGAATAAAGTTTATACTTATAGGAAAATACTGCTGTGACTCTCCAGACTCCAATAGTTTTGACAGGAAAATGCATTCATTTGTAACCAATTCAGGGTTTGAGGGGGGCTGGAGCCTATCCCAACATGTGGTCTGGAAGGCAGGGAAATGCCCTGGACATGTTGCCAGTCTTCTCAGGGCTAACACAGATAGACAGACCTGGACATGTTGCCAGTCTTCTCAGGGCTAACACAGATAGACAGACCTGGACATGTTGCCAGTCTTCTCAGGGCTAACACAGATAGACAGACCTGGACATGTTGCCAGTCTTCTCAGGGCTAACACAGACAGACAGACCTGGACATGTTGCCAGTCTTCTCAGGGCTAACACAGATAGACAGACCTGGACATGTTGCCAGTCTTCTCGGGGCTAACACAGATAGACAGACCTCGACATGTTGCCAGTCTTCTCAGGGCTAACACAGATAGACAGACCTGGACATGTTGCCAGTCTTCTCAGGGCTAACACAGATAGACAGACCTGGACATGTTGCCAGTCTTCTCAGGGCTAACACAGATAGACAGACCTGGACATGTTGCCAGTCTTCTCAGGGCTAACACAGATAGACAGACCTGGACATGTTGCCAGTCTTCTCAGGGCTAACACAGACAGACAGACCTGGACATGTTGCCAGTCTTCTCAGGGCTAACACAGATAGACAGACCTGGACATGTTGCCAGTCTTCTCAGGGCTAACACAGATAGACAGACCTGGACATGTTGCCAGTCTTCTCAGGGCTAACACAGATAGACAGACCTGGACATGTTGCCAGTCTTCTCAGGGCTAACACAGATAGACAGACCTGGACATGTTGCCAGTCTTCTCAGGGCTAACACAGATAGACAGACCTGGACATGTTGCCAGTCTTCTCAGGGCTAACACAGATAGACAGACCTGGACATGTTGCCAGTCTTCTCAGGGCTAACACAGATAGACAGACCTGGACATGTTGCCAGTCTTCTCAGGGCTAACACAGATAGACAGACCTGGACATGTTGCCAGTCTTCTCAGGGCTAACACAGATAGACAGACCTGGACATGTTGCCAGTCTTCTCAGGGCTAACACAGATAGACAGACCTGGACATGTTGCCAGTCTTCTCAGGGCTAACACAGATAGACAGACCTGGACATGTTGCCAGTCTTCTCAGGGCTAACACAGATAGACAGACCTGGACATGTTGCCAGTCTTCTCAGGGCTAACACAGATAGACAGACCTGGACATGTTGCCAGTCTTCTCAGGGCTAACACAGATAGACAGACCTGGACATGTTGCCAGTCTTCTCAGGGCTAACACAGATAGACAGACCTGGACATGTTGCCAGTCTTCTCAGGGCTAACACAGATAGACAGACCTGGACATGTTGCCAGTCTTCTCAGGGCTAACACAGATAGACAGACCTGGACATGTTGCCAGTCTTCTCAGGGCTAACACAGATAGACAGACCTGGACATGTTGCCAGTCTTCTCAGGCTAACACAGACAGACAGACCTGGACATGTTGCCAGTCTTCTCAGGGCTAACACAGACAGACAGACCTGGACATGTTGCCAGTCTTCTCAGGGCTAACACAGATAGACAGACCTGGACATGTTACCAGTCTTCTCAGGGCTAACACAGATAGACAGACCTTGACATGTTGCCAGTCTTCTCAGGGCTAACACAGACAGACACACCTTGACATGTTGCCAGTCTTCTCAGGGCTAACACAGACAGACAGACCTGGACATGTTGCCAGTCTTCTCAGGGCTAACACAGATAGACAGACCTGGACATGTTGCCAGTCTTCTCAGGGCTAACACAGATAGACAGACCTGGACATGTTGCCAGTCTTCTCAGGGCTAACACAGATAGACAGACCTGGACATGTTGCCAGTCTTCTCAGGGCTAACACAGATAGACAGACCTGGACATGTTGCCAGTCTTCTCAGAGCTAACACAGATAGACAGACCTGGACATGTTGCCAGTCTTCTCAGGGCTAACACAGATAGACAGACCTGGACATGTTGCCAGTCTTCTCAGGGCTAACACAGATAGACAGACCTGGACATGTTGCCAGTCTTCTCAGGGCTAACACAGATAGACAGACCTGGACATGTTGCCAGTCTTCTCAGGGCTAACACAGATAGACAGACCTGGACATGTTACCAGTCTTCTCAGGGCTAACACAGATAGACAGACCTGGACATGTTGCCAGTCTTCTCAGGGCTAACACAGATAGACAGACCTGGACATGTTGCCAGTCTTCTCAGGGCTAACACAGATAGACAGACCTGGACATGTTGCCAGTCTTCTCAGGGCTAACACAGATAGACAGACCTGGACATGTTGCCAGTCTTCTCAGGACTAACACAGATAGACAGACCTGGACATGTTACCAGTCTTCTCAGGGCTAACACAGATAGACAGACCTGGACATGTTGCCAGTCTTCTCAGGGCTAACACAGATAGACAGACCTGGACATGTTGCCAGTCTTCTCAGGGCTAACACAGATAGACAGACCTGGACATGTTGCCAGTCTTCTCAGGGCTAACACAGATAGACAGACCTGGACATGTTGCCAGTCTTCTCAGGGCTAACACAGACAGACAGACCTGGACATGTTGCCAGTCTTCTCAGGGCTAACACAGACAGACAGACCTGGACATGTTGCCAGTCTTCTCAGGGCTAACACAGATAGACAGACCTGGACATGTTGCCAGTCTTCTCAGGGCTAACACAGATAGACAGACCTGGACATGTTGCCAGTCTTCTCAGGGCTAACACAGATAGACAGACCTGGACATGTTGCCAGTCTTCTCAGGGCTAACACAGATAGATAGACCTATGGGCAATTTAGAGTCTCCAATCCACCTGGCCCATGTGAAGGAAAACATGCAAACTCCACATAGAAAGGACCAGATCTGAAGGCTAACCCCTGAAATCCTCATGCAGCATGGGGGCTCCATGCTGCATGAGGATTTCTTTAAAGCAGCTACGAGCAACTTTTTCGATTGTTATTAAACAGTATAAATTTAATATCAATGCATCACATCTTACCTCTAATAGTCGACGAGACCGAAGCCGTGTGTATCGGAGATTGCTCCCTTGGATGATTATTAAGTCTGTGTCTGTCTAAACTCGCGTCAACAGGGGGCTCTCTCTCTCTCTCTCCTTACCGCCGGCCCGGCTACCCGGAAGTGAAACGCGGAAGTGAAACCCGGAAGTGAAACGCAACTGCCTGCCTACCCCGTTCGCGCTGCCTAGCAACGCAGCATAAACAATGTGAACGCCGCGCAGACTCTCGCGAACATCTCTCGTTATATTCTAACAGGTTTTTTGGAAGTTATTTTGTGGTTATGGCCGAAGTGGCTGCTGCAAACCGTTTCATTTCACTTCCTGATCTTCCCTGGCCACAGACAGACTACACTGGCCGATTCACTCGGGGTTCAAGCGAGACTACTCTGCGTTGGTCTCGTCGACTATTAGAGGTAAGATGTGATGCATTGATATTAAATTCATACTGTTTAATAACAATCGAAAAAGTTGCTCGTAGCTGCTTTAAGAGGTTAAATGTAGCATTTGAATATAAATAAATCATGACCATATTAACGTTGAGACTTGAGATTAGTATAATTACTGTAAGCAAATAAGACCATCAGGGAGAAGATTACACGTTTTTTCTTTTTTTAGCAGATACTTCCACTGCATTTTCCGATGTGTGACACTGGGTCGGATTTCACATGAAATCTGCTGCTTTACTTTATGACACAAAGGGATATTGCTTTACAGCGCAACACAGGAAGAGCTATGTACTGAAGTGCATAGTCTCAATTCAATTGATATAGGCTCTTATCATTCTTCTTGCTCTCCAAACAGAGTGATGAGAGAACAACTAGAACTACAGTACAACACCAGCGTTGTGAGATAGAGGTTACCAATTGTCTCAACCTTGGTCTAATTTGTTAACAGTAATCAAACTAATATTATTGACAATGATATGGATATATATTAATGTTTCAAAATGCTCAACATAACATGATCTTTAAATTCTCATTTGATGCTCATGGTTGCGGAGTGTTGTCACACCACGCCGAATCAACTTCTGCCATTTTCCATGTCCTGGTTCAGACTTCTATCACGTGAAACCCGCCAGGAGAGAGGAGTCTCCGTCCAAAATCGTAGCTCACATTTCATCTATTATTCACTCCTGTCTGGCCTGAAACATGTCCCTTCAGAGCTTTTATTTTGTTTTTCTTTCTCAGAGAACAAGCTTAAAACAAACGTGGCCTCTTCGCTGGGGCCGTAACTTCAAATCAGTAGACGGCAACTCCCATTTTGTTCAAACAAAGTTAGCATCCTGCTATCTTATCCAAGCGGGATCTGTAGGAGGAAGCAGGGCTGATTTCTAATATGTTTAACTGGGGACTCAGATTGCAGCGCCACAGCGGCCTTAACTGACCTCAATCTAAAGTGCACCGGGGAGAGCTTTTTAAGATCAGGCCCTGATTGCAACTTCTGTAGTAACAGCCGTGAGAAAGGCACAGGCACAGGCCATGATGCCATTACATCTTGGAGGTTTTTGGGATATATTGTTCTTTTGGGCAACACTGTAGGTACTCCGCCTGCACAGTATTTATGCTAACAGCGTATTAGTTGACATTAGTTGACATTCAACAATTCAACTGTTTGGCTTTGTCTGTAGGTGTTAACAGCTTATTAGTTGAGATTCAACAAACAGATTCTGTTTGCTTCGGGTTGCACACACCTGCACCATAGTGTAGGTATGTTCATGAATTGTAACATACTCTATAGATAATCTGTTGAGCATCTGTTAAACCAGACCTGGGCAACTGGCGGCCCGCGGGCCACATGAGCGCCCCCTGTGTGGCCCGCGCTGGAATTGCACAGTTTTTTTTTTTTTTTTTTACAGTGCACCTAAACGCAACATGCAAGATACCCACTGAATAAGTGTCCAAATGTTCATGTCATTCTGGCCAATACTCCACTTCTGTTATAACATTTCAGTCTGGAATATGGAATATCTTTCAATAATCTTTATGACTAAAAGGCTAAAAGTAATATCATGTGTAAGAAATGACTGTTCTACATTGAAGTAAAAATGTAAATAATTAACTTGTTGGTTTTGGATTTATTTAGCTTCAACAGTGCATTTTTGTTTGTGTGACCCTCAACACAGGCTTTGAGAATCCTGGGCCACTTACTGATACTTATGCTTAAATTAACCCACTCATATTCTGGCTTATTTCAAGAAAAACATTTTGGCTAGTGGAAATTCTAATTGGCTGGTAACTTTAAAATCCAGCAGCCATATTGGCAGGTGGTCAAAAAAGTTAATTTCAAGCCCTGAAGGGAGAGCAAGTGGTGACATAGGAGTGAATGAGAAAAGGATCAAATATTGGTCTTTAAGACTGAATAATGACATCACAACTGTTAATTTAAAATGAGTTATTCCTCTAAACCTGACTTCAAATGCCCCAAACATTTTCGCGCAGGCGCTGTTCGGCCCCCAACCCTCAGCAAAATCTGGCCCTCTGGTAGCGAGGACATTTTTTTGTGGTCCTCTCTATCATCAAAGTTCCTGGGTTACGACATGACAATATTTGTTCGGCCCCCGGCACCAATCTGGGTTTCTCATGTGGCCCCCCATGAAAAATAATTGCCCACCCCTGTGTTAAACAGTTGAATTGAAATGTTACAAATAATCTGTGGACTCTCTGTAGGTTGACTATCAAAATAAAGTGTTGTTTCTCTTTTTTATGCCCCAGGAGTGAATGAGAAGGGTCTATTTTGGTGTGTGCGTTACACGTGTTTGAAGTTAAGTGCAAACAGCAATCTAACTGGAGGAGAGAAGAGGTGGATCAATGGGGTCAGACCCCGAAGAGGAGTGAGCAAGGTCCTTGAATGAAAACTCCTCCCTCTCTCTTGCTACGAATACAAGACAGAACCATCACAAGAGCCAGACAGAGAAGGCACAATATTCATTTAGGAGACAAAATATCAACCCTCTGTATTTGATCTAGTGAAAAAGCAACGGCTGTGATGGCAATGTCTGCAGAAGCAACTTTGTCATTCTACAGGATTGACCCTGTTATTCCCATGTGGGCGCACAAAGCAGATAGATGGAGAGCACTTCCAATTTGATTAAGAGGCTTAAAAGTCCAAGCTAATTAAAAAGAGTGAAAAATATTGGATTGGAAGGTAGGGCTGGGATTCCCAGTGGATGTTAGTGCAGAGAGGTAAAGAGGAGAGGGCTGAGGTCGTCCAGTGGGAGAGAAATATCCAACTCTAGAAAATTCTTTGAAGTTGTATAGAGATACTGCTCTCTGACTGGGAGGAGCTATAGATACTGCTCTCTGACTGGGAGGAGCTATAGAGATACTGCTCTCTGACTGGGCGGAGCTAGAGATACTGCTCTCTGACTTGGCGGAGCTATAGAGATACTGCTCTCTGACTGGGAGGAGCTATAGAGATACTGCTCTCTGACTGGGAGGAGCTATAGAGATACTGCTCTCTGACTTGGCGGAGCTATAGAGATACTGCTCTCTGACTGGGAGGAGCTATAGAGATACTGCTCTCTGACTGGGAGGAGCTATAGATACTGCTCTCTGACTGGGAGGAGCTATAGAGATACTGCTCTCTGACTGGGAGGAGCTATAGATACTGCTCTCTGACTGGGAGGAGCTAGAGATACTGCTCTCTGACTGGGAGGAGCTATAGAGATACTGCTCTCTGACTGGGAGGAGCTATGGAGATACTGCTCTCTGACTGGGCAGAGCTAGAGATACTGCTCTCTGACTGGCCGGAGCTATTCATAGCTTTCAAGGGGCGTTACGTGCTGCCGGGAACGCCCACCTGGCGGTCAAAAAAAAACTTGTTCATTCCGTTGCCTGCAAGTCGACTCACGCTGTTTGTTCAGCCAAAGTGCCGGATAGCCTACCTGTTGTGCTATCGGTTGCACTAAACCGACGAGGAGACACGCCTGGCTTGTGTTTTACAGAATCCCGTCGGAGAAAGAAAGGAGAAGGTTGTGGATTTGTGCGACGTGGTTCAGTCGCTGGGGGAGGGCAACATTTTTTTGCTTTTTTTTCTACCATCAAAGTACACACGTCTTTGCTCTTTGCGACCAACATTTCATCAAAGGTAAGCTCAAGTAACGTTAACGGGGTATTAATCATTATTGTAACGTTACTTGAGCTTACCTTTGATGAAATGTTGGCCGCAAAGAGCAAAGACGTGTGTACTTTGATGGTAGAAAAAAAAGCAATTTTTTTTGCCATCCCCAGCGACTGAACCACGTCGCACAAATTCACAACCTCCTCCTTTCTTTCTCCGACGGGATTCTGTAAAACACAAGCCAGGCGTGTCTCCTCGTCGGTTTAGTGCAACCGATAGCACAACAGGTAGGCTATCCGGCACTTTGGCTGAACAAACAGCGTGAGTCGACTCGCAGGCAACGGAATCAACAAGTTTTTTTTTGACCGCCAGGTGGGCGTTTCCGGCAGCACGTAACGCCCCTTGAAAGCTATGAATAGAGATACTGCTCTCTGACTGGGAGGAGCTATAGAGATAGTGATTTCTGACTGGGAGGAGCTGGCAATGTGTTTGTCCTTAGTCTGTATGTAGCCCTGCATTTAACAGCCCATTCTGCAGAGGCAATGGACATTTAAATGGTAGCTCATTTTACAATTCAGTAATTAAATTAATTAAGAAAGTGTCCTATTAAATGAGATTGTTCTTATTAAAAACATACACCAATAAAGCATGAGGTATGGCCATTTAAACAATAAAGAAATCCTATTTGGTAACGACAGGCCATTCAGTCGTTCTCTATTGAAGATGTGCTGCTATTCATATACGTGTGCATCTGTGTATGCATGCATCATGGCCCCAGGCACAGGTATGGTCATACATGTCACATTAAGGCCCAATTATACTCCATTTTCATACGAAAATAAATGTGTCCGTTTCAAACGGCGTAATCGTCACTGCCCACATACTACCATGTGTCTTTCACGTTGGTATCATGTTAAGCAATACATCCACCAGTGGGCAGTAGAGAGTCAAATGTGTGAGTGTGTGTGTGGTTCTGCTGCGTTTCATGCGTATCCGTAAGCTTTCAGATGACGGACAGAAAATGCACGAAATAAACGCAGAGTACGGACAGAAGGCTCTGTCCGTCTCCGTCTTTAACGTAGAGTATAATTGGGCCTTTACCCTCACTTCACTTCTCCTGCAAAGAGATGTGCAGTCTAATGGATCCATAGAGGACAGGACTCAGCATTTATCCTGGCTGAGGATTAAATTTGGGGGACATCAGGGAACTCTGATGGAAAGGCGTAAAAATAGACGGGGGGAGGGTGCACTATAGGGGGGGCTGGGGGGAACAGGGGGGAAAAGCGTGATTTAAAAAAAGACGCTGCATGGAAAAAGAATGCCATGCTTTCCATTCTAAACAAATTGGAGCATCTTCAAGTCTTCTTACAATATGACACGCCCACTTTTTATACCTGCATACCCAGCAAACATTTTGACATTGAATAGATGTTGATATGATGGCCTGCACCAACATAAACAAAGCATGTACATATAGCCACAAAATAATAGCCTGGCTCCAGACCTTTGAAGTCCTGCCCACTCCACAGTTGTGGAGTAGAAGATGGAAATGAGTTTACGAGTTGACAATTCAGTCTGAATATCAGGCTAACAAAATAAAAGTTGAGACACCCATTTGCTACCTGCATCATTTTGTGAAATCAGGATGTAAATATCGTTCTGATCTCAGTTCAAAATGCTTTCCAAAGCTTTTGTAATACAGTATGAATTTTTACCGTGCCCTATATCACAGCGTGAACATTTTGTACTTGTTCGAGCTGAACTTGACCATGTCCTGCATGATGCTGTTCGTCAAAGGCTTGCTGGGTGGATTTATTTAGATGATTTTGGTGCAATCCTGAATGATTTCCATAATCATTTATTTAGATGATTTTGGTGCAATCCTGAATGATTTCCATAATCATTTATTTAGATGATTTTGGTGCAATCCAGCGTGATTTCCATATAATGTTGGATCTCAATATGTGCACACCCTCCAGAGGGTAATACTTTGCAAAGACATTTCAACACACTCAAAAGTTTCTGGCCAAATCTCCTGAGCTGTGACGAAGTTGCAAGGTCAATCTGAGCCAAACAAACACGTTGCTCCTTCCCTCTCTGCTGTCAGTATCCATCCATCCATCCATCTAAGGGAGTGCTAAAACCACTTACTGTACACAGTTATGCGCTGTGATGAAACAATATGGATGTCCCCAGACGGGCTTTGCCCTCCGTGGCCCTCTGTAACCAACAGCTGACAACAGTGATTACCCTCTTTGCCTCCCAGCTGCTATTCTGTCGGCAGCATAAACACCAGAACGCAGTTTAGCGTGGTAGACACTTTTCGTTGAACAAGTCGCTTGCCTAATGTGGCCGCGATGATAGTCCAAACAGCTTAAGGCCTGCATTTGGGAACAGGGAGAGCAAGAATTATAAAAATGTGTAAATCACCTTGAGCCCTATCTTGGTACAGGCGATATCGCCTATTTGCACTTGCGCACCTGTTTGCACGTGCCTTAAGGTAGGGAAGATTGCAGTCCGCCTTGCGCTAGTGTCCAGGTGTTACGCCGAGTTTTGCACCACCGCCCGGCAGCAGCTAAACGCATCCCCACCTCGTGGGAGCATATTGTAATGATTTATACAGAAACATAACTGTTTAAAAATGATATAATTGTTTGGGTAGACGTGACCTTCCTGTTTTTAAGTTAAAACAGCCCCAACATATGGTGGGGATGCAAGTACTCGCGGGGGAGCATAACTCATCACAACAACGGGTGCAAGTGCAGATTAGAGGTGTGCAAAATAATTTATGCATGGCGCAAACGGGATTTTGGCGGTGTTAAGCACCAGAATTATTCACAGGTGTGGCCTGGTGAACCAGATTCCCGTCTTGCAGTCCCTGTAATACAGTTTGCGTGAGGCATGCTGTAATTCTCCCCATGCGTAATTTGGATAGGTGTAGGCCTATTGACTGTATATATTCGGCTCTATCTTCCCCCTGGCCTTAAATTTGTGTTTATGGCTTGGCCTAGTGCTATTAGTGGGCATGGTCAGGCGCATTCCCTAATTTTTCCTCGCCGCTAAAGCCGGCGCTAACCATTTAACCACGCCTTTTTAAGCGTAGAATTATTCACAACTATGGCCATTGGTGACCTCCTGTAAACCAATCACATTCTTCCCTTCCAAGCTCCGATCCAGGAGAAAGCGAATCCAGTCCGGTTGCGGCTGCATGCTGTCATCTCTTCATGCCAATTTGGATATCTCAGCGCATCACAGATCATAGCCTGAATAAAAACGATTCAACCTACAGCCAAATACAGATCTGTTCAGGAGGGCTGATGGTCTCCCTGTACAATATAGAACGTTAACTATCAACTATCGGTGACATTCCTGATACCATCCACTTCCATGATCTTTATATGTTATATGTATAACACATAACTTTCACAATAGTGAACAAGCACCCCCACTCGGCTCATTCAGGGCAGGCTTAGTTTTATAACTTGTCGGCTACCTGCTGCTCCTGCACATCACAGCACAGGCTAAATGATGCGACATAAATATAGCCTACATTATGTAAAGTCATGGCATAAATGTGTTTTTATTGAAAAAGTACGTGTCAAGTAAGCAAAGTCTTGTTGGAGCGGACATCACAGTACAACCGTGTTACGGTTGTCACTCGACTATACGAGGGATCAGCCGAGGAGCATTTTGGTAAACAAACCGTGTCACTGGGTGGCAACGGCAATGGAACCCTATGGAGCCCAAGTGGCACAAGGCTTGTGTGTCTGACTCTAGCCATCTAACTCTGTTTACATTTTAAAAACTGCAACAGTTCACACAACTTTAACACGACATGTATATATTATACATCAAACTCGAGCTAATTCTGCTCTCACTCAGAATGTCAAAATATAAGTGATGTGATGTATAGTTTTTGAGATATTAATGTTTGTTTGGCACAATCCATACTATTAACTGCCGGGGTTGCGCATTTCTGGGTGTCAAGTGACGTCACGCTGATTCGTCCTATACCATGTTGTATTTGCGACGGATATATATACGACCTGGATTACATGTATGTTTCACATAGGGTTGTGTTTTGATTTTTATGTTTTATTTTGTCCAATATTCAAATGTTCTAGAATTGCATGTTGTGTTAATGTAGCAGTGTGATGTTGTTACGCTAGATTGGACTTTTATTTTAATTTGCACTATTAAGCATACAGGAGACTCTTATTTTGAAAGGGTAAAGTGACCAAACCATTCTGTTTATTTGTATGGGTGACTTCCTGGTTGTCTATTAATTATTTACGGGACACTGCGTCAGTTAATGGCGAGATGTATATTTCGGAAGTCATTACAAAGTAGATCAAGTTTGTGCATCACGTTTAGCATTTGAGTAGTGAATGTAAGGAAGAGTTGGTCGAGATGGACTAGTCCATAGCGTGCAGATCTTCCGCAACCCGCCAATTTGTGCTCAATCTACATTGGATTTTGAGAGAGACGGTATGCATTCCTATGTCTTGTCACTGTTTTAGTTAATTACAATATATATAGTCTTTTTTACTTACCATCGATGGTATTGTTAATGCCAGTAATTAGTTCACGATTTGTGCTGCAATTTCCATGTCTTGTTGTTCATTCCTGTGCATCAAAGTTCTAGAACACATGAAAGGAACTGTTGTAGCCTACCTGTCGTTGCTTAGTCTTTATAGTGATGCACAGTTTACAAGATTTCCACCACTGTCATGTATTGAGAATAGTATTGCTGGTGATTAACAGGCGCTGTTGAGCATAATATGCAGACCTGCTGAAAGCTGCATCCTGATCCATGTCCATTATTGCTCAATACAGGTATGTTGGGTGTTTGTTTTTATTTATTTTTTATTTATTTAAAGGAACATTGCACACTTTTCTGTACCTTATTTTCTATGGTTTTTGTATAATTTATTTGAATGAAAAAGCACAATGGTGTCTTGTAACAATGTGGGTGTCACACTCACTGTGTGAGGGTGCCCAAAATGTAATCTGCATTGGATTTTGAGAGAGACGGCGCTGTTGAGCATAATATGCAGACCTGCTGAAAGCTGCATCCTGATCCATGTCCATTATTGCTCAATACAGATATTGATACCTCTACCCAGTCATCGTGGCGTCTTCATTCCTACACACAACGCAGAGTGAACCCCGCTACATTAACATAAATATTATTTCTATCTACCACTTAGCCTACTTAGGCTGATTTTGGAGCAATAGAGAGACTATCCTCCGCTACTATAGAGCTCATCTCAAGCTTATTTCTTTCACAATTTCTCCGCCCATGACATTTACCACCCACCCACCCAAACCCCCCTCCTACCCGTTGGCCCACCCTCATTGTCTGTCCAAAAGGATTTGGGGTGGGTGCCAGCGTGGAGGCAGGTACAGCCTTCCTAGCTTCTTTCTGGGGGCTTTATTAACAGTGGCACGCCACAATTGGGCCCTGCTCCCCGGCGAGGCACTGTGTGCTTTTTCAGGGAGCAGGAAACTCATCATGACCGTCAATTGTGAGCATCAGCAGTCTGCGCCCGGCGCTGCCGCTTCGCCACGGCACTGAGGCCCCACAAAGTGCTGAATCAGGGCAGAGGCAGAGCGCAGGCAGCGGCGGAGTTCACCACCAGCAGGCTCTCCATCACTTTGACAACTCAATAAAAACCAGTGTAAACTATTAATTGGATCATTAATTATTGATGCTGTTTTTACTACAATTCAGGGGGCGAGAGCAGAAAAGAGACAGGGGTGAAACATTGTGTATGTTTAAACATAGTAACCGTGATAGCAAGGTGAGACGGAGGAATGTTTAAAGTACACAGATAAGCCTAACTTTTGTCACTATATGCATTACTGTCGTTTTACCCAAAATTTTAATATCAAAGGTTAAAAAAAATGATCTTACTAAAGTGATCAGTAGTGTTAGCCAGAGAAGACAAAAAGATCCAGCGTGAGCACTGAGGTGCACAAACGGATCCCAAAAGCCATTATTGAGGATGTAAGTTGGGCTCTCACCTCTCTGCTGTAGTTAGCCAGCCAGCCTCTCTCTTTCTGTCTGCTCGCCACTATTATGAGACTGCATGTCAGGGGGATCAATACAGAGGAAAACAGAGGGAGAGGACCATGGCACTAAATCAGTCTCTGGGCCTCACGGGCATGATCCAGGGCCCATGGCACTAAATCAGTCTCTGGGCCTTACGGGCATGATCCAGGCCCATTACGGCCAGCACACCCGCTATCCTTTGCCCCCCCCTCCCCCCTTTCCAGTCTCCTCCCCCATCTTCTGGAGCCCCTCCCTCCTCCTCGGTGACCCATCTGGGTCTCGGAGGCTTGAGAGCACAACACGAGTCCTGCTTATAGCCTGCCGTTACACACACCCATCACCGGGCCCAGGCAAGCTGAGTGCACAAACCCTAAGACGCTGACTGGCCACATATGGCCAAAAGGTGCTTTCTGCCCTCTTTTTCATCTCGGCTCTCCCCCCCTCCCGCCTCTCTCTCTCACTCTCTCACTCTCTCTCTCTCTCTTGCCTCACATGCAATTACAATTGATGTTCTGTGCTTAGCTGCTCTGGCTCTTTTCCCCCCCTCTTCACGCTGCTGTGAGGGGAAACTGCTCCGCGCTGTGGCGTAGCTAATCAAAGAGTGCTTGGTATGCATGTTACGCTACATGCAGGGGAGTTTCCTTAGCCAGGTCAGCTTTTTAAAGACTGGGGACAGGATCTAAATTGTGATCAAAGTCAGAGGAACTTGACCGTTCTTTCTGAAGCAAAGTGGAGCATTTGAAAAACACCTGCGCGACCCAGTTGAGCTGAAATACATCTTGGTAGGTTCAGCAGTCATGCTAAATTTGGTCTATTTGTAAACTCGATGTACTGCCAAAACTGTGCGATCTATCTCTACATACATGAATGTATTTTAGAGTGCAGATCAGAGGCTGACTGTATTATTATATTTTTTACTGATCACATTGATACACAGAATGTCACATCTCCAAATCTGGGACCTAGAGTCTGTGTATCCCCTCTGCTGGCTGTAACATAATTAAGCCTACTTTGACAGTGAGTGCAAATAAGGCCACCCCGGTCCAAAATAAATGGTTCAGTAGAACTTTTCTGAACCGTTTATCAGACTCCTTGCAAGCACCGTATCACAGCAGCCATAATTATGCCATCAATTAATGAAACTGCCAATTATAGCGAAGTAAAGAGCAACGATAGCTTCACATAATCAGCTTCCACAGGATGTTCTCTTCATTCATTCAGGTCAACAGTTCAACTCCTTCCTTTGTGTGTCCTCTCTCCTACACAGGCTGACACAATCTGACCCTCAAAACAGCCTGCGTTTCTCCCTTCCATGGCTACTTGTAAGCCTGGAAACCCCCACATCAATAATGGAGCACCGGTGCTGTGCTGTTTGCCTTTGTTAGGATGCTTACATAACAGAGCAGAGCGACTGGATTCCTTCTTTATAGTTAACATTTCAGGCATGTGTGGCGGCTGTGTTTAACTACAACAGGCAAAGCGTAGAAGAAGACAACCTTCTGCCTACATCTCCATCATCATCACAGACATCCTACTAATGACGTGTGAGGTGCTACGGTGCTCCTCCATCTTTTATTCCTCCTCCCCTCGTCTGTCTGTTCAGACCAGGTCCTGTCAACCAGTCCTCCCTCTTCCCTTTTGTTATAGCCGCTTGACACTGCCAAGGCAAAGGCCTCCATAATTACAGGTTTGACAACAAAATCAATTTACAATTACAACTGTCGGCCAGGTGAAGTTGTCGAGTAGCCATGTGCCTGAAGGATTACTTTTTGACGTTGATTCTATGCAAAACGACGTTTAATTCAGTCACTCTGTTTGCCTGTATGTGTCTGTTTGCCTGTAAGTGTGTGTGTGTGTGTGTGTGTGTGTGTGTGTGTGTGTGTGTGTGTGTGTGTGTGTGTGTGTGTGTGTGTGTGTGTGAGGCTAATTTGAAAAACAACAACAACAACAACAACAACATGAACAACAGAGACAAAGTGTAAAAAGCTTGATCTCTTCACAGACTACTGTAGTGTATTTGGGTCAACACAAAGCCTTTCACAGAGCCAAGAGGGACATGTCCTGGGGCTTGCCTGATTTTCACTTTTTTGTGTATAGCTCCCAACCACAAAGTCACTGTTCTCTGCTTTTTCATTCACCTTCCCTTCTTGCTCCCCCGCCCCGATTGGAACGGCCCAGAATCCTATCTCTGACACTTTGTAAAAGGCCACTTTAAAAGGGATGACATCATCGGCATGGTTTGGGAGCATTACAGTACAGTAGATAACCTTTGTGCATAAAGGCTACCTATCTCTCCTCTTCCGAGAGAGAGCGAGAGACAGACAAAGAGAGGGGGACGAATTAGAAAGGAAAGTCAAACACCGTCAGCCTTATACTGTTACACCAGACTACTAGCCGCTCACTTGAAAGGTGGACTGCCCCTGCCGGCCTGCCCCACTAAATAGTGTGAAAGTCAAGGATGAAGGGGAAAAAAGTTTAATTACCCTCCACTGTTTGATTATATATACTAGTTAATTAATTAATTAATATTCAGGACATTATTCAGAGGTGTTTTTTGCAGCATTGAAAATGTACTTGTCCCAAACCCACCGGCTGATTGGCAGGGGCAGACCACTGCTGGGTCAATTACAGTGCTGAGTTTTTCTTGTTCCCATTTAAAAAGGCTGTAATACTACACTGACCAAGCTACCTGTTGTAATTACTTATAATTATATGGCCAAACAGTCAAGCATTTTTACCACGGTGTTGACGCCTTGGCACTGTGGGCACCCAGAGGAAAATTGAGGTCAGTCAGAGAGCAGACGCCTTTTTTTTTAATTATATAACTCAAGTCTTTTCTTCACTAAGCAGATCCCACTTCATGGAATAAAGTTTGATATGTGGTGGTTGGGAGCTATACACAAGAGAGTTCTGAATGAGCTTCAACTCAATCAGAACTCTGCAGCCTGTCTGGTGTTCAACCAACCTAAATTCTCTCATGTCACTCCCCTCTTCGGTGACCTTCACTGGTTTCCCATCTTGGCTCGCATTAAATTCAAAACACTGGTACTGGCCTACAGGGCTGTTCACCGGTAAGGCCCTCTGTATCTGCAATCTATGGTCAGGTTCCAAACATCGCATCGCTCCCTCCGCTCCTCCACCGGTCCGCCTCGCTACATGCGCTCAAAAGTCGCTCATCCCGATCGCGACTCGTCTCGCTCCTGGCGCCACAATGGTGGAGTAAGCTCCCCCCTTCGGTCAGAACGGCCGAAACGCTACCAATCTTTCGGCGGAGACTAAAAACTCACCTTTTCAGGCTATACCTGGGCCCTTCTTGAATTAACATCTTTTATTAATAATAATAATAATAATAATAATAATAATAATAATAAATAATAATCAATAATCAATAATCAATAATCAATAATCAATAATAATAAAGCAATACCAGGGGTTCAAGCCTATTGCCCCCGAAGGGGCTTGAATATCTGTCATATCTGTCATTGGGCCAAATTTCAGGGATTGGCCCAGTGGTATGGATGGTTAAAAAACAGGAAATGAGGTGTTGGTTGTATCGCCAGAATTTGGTAGATTGGTATCAACTGCTGACCTCCAGGTAAGCACCTGGGCCCAGTTGCACAAAGCACCTTAGGTTAAGATTTCCCAGGTGTCCATAAAATAGAATCGGCTGCACAAAATACCCTTAATTCTAGTGCTTATGTTTTCCTTCAAATGTTTAACCTTATGGAGAAGATTTAATGGTGTTTTGTGCAGTCGATTCTATTTTATGGACACCTTAACTCGGACTCTAAGGGAAATTTTAACCTAAGGTGCTTTGTGCACAGTGCAACTGGGCCCTGGCCCTAAAATGGCCTGCGAAGGCCCAAAAACAAAAGGGGTTCAATCCTATTGCCCCCGAAGAGGCTTGAATATTTGTCATATCTGTCATTGGGCCACATTTCAGGGATTGGCCCAGTGGCATGGATGGTTAAAAAACAGGAAATGAGGAGTTGGTAATATCGCCAAACTTTGGTAGATTGGTATAATTTTTTGTTTCTTAGTAGTAGGTGAGTTTTGAGTGAATCTGACAAATTGATTCAGCTTTAATAAAAGTATTTTTTTCCAACAGGTTATGTGTTAAATCAGGGGTGGCCAAACTACGGCCCGCGGGCCAACTGCGACCCGCTACCCGGTTTTAAGTGGTCCGCCATGAATTTAGCAAAAAAAAAAAAAAAAGGTTTTGTTGCTAAAAACGTTTTTCCGTTTTTCTGCTTTAAAGTTTAAAACGGAAAACGAAAACGAAAAAACGAAAACGGGAAAAAAACTGAAAAACAAAAGCAAAAAAACTGATTCCCCCATTTCGTTTTTTCAATTTAAAACCATTGAAAATTATACTTGAGTACCCTGACCTGGTCTATTTATTTTTAAACATTTTTAATACTGAATGAATGTTTAATACTAATGTTATGTTAAATTATCTCTGTCTTAACCTGTTAGCACAGGAAAAGAAAATTTGAAAACATACAGAAATAGTATACCCATTGTAATAGGTGAGCACATCAATAAACTATGTCATATATTTATTTAGGTAGAAATTACATTTTTGATAGCACAAGGGTTCTCTGGTCCAATTTGTTTTGCCGCGCAAACTGCCGCGCTTAATATTGTTTGGCCCGCGACTCATTATATTTTTCTGTATGCGGCCCACAACCAAAAAAGTTTGGCCACCCCTGTGTTAAATGGTAGCCTTTAGATTTTGTGTGGAGGTGGAGAACAGAGGAACTGTGAGAAGAAGCAGTATCTGCTAAGAAGTACACACACACAGAAGAACAAGAAGAACAAGAAGAAAGAAACACAGCAAATACAGTAGGGGTTCCAGCCCCCTACTAATGTTACTTATTCCTTCTGCGTCTGCTAAATGACATAATGTAATATATACATTATATATATATATATATATATATATATATATATATATATATATATATATATATATATATATATATATATTTCTTTCTAATACTCTTCAACAACATATGACACATGCCTTCTTTGCTGTTGTTGTTTGTTATTGTTGTTGTTTTTGAGGGGCGGGATTCACAACCTTGTCTAACATGAATTATGGTTTTTATTCTCACTTTGGGACTTGGATCTGTATAAAAGCTGTTGAATTATTACTGCATGCTTAAAACAACATTGTCAGGAATTCCAGTATTACTACACAAATGTGTGCAGGGCAAAAAGTATGATGACTACTTTTATTAAAAAAATAAATCTAATCAGGAGGAGTGCTAACAGACTAAACTGCCCTCAACCCTCTACAAACATCCTTCTGCCTGTCTCAGTCATGTAGCAGTCCATTACAGCACACACTGAACATGAGAGCCAAGACAGTATTTTGCAGTAGAACCAACAAACCACAGCAACACACGCACGCACGCACGCACACACACACACACACACACACACACACACACACACACACACACACACACACACACACACACACACACACACACACACACACACACACACACACACACACACACACACACACAGAAACACGTGGCTGGCTCATGAGAGCATAAGACTCCTCCTCAAAGGCACTGTAACTGTAAGAGTATAATACACATACAAACACAACACTGCTTTGCACACACACAAACACATATATAAACAGACACAACATACAGGACAGCACATAGAGACACATAGGCAAGACCATAGACTGTGAGGAAGTTAAAGGTTATTTCTGAATCATCATTAGCTGCATAATATATCAACAAAAACATCAGTCAACACTAATAATGAAGCTAAATGAGTCTTTCCAGGCAACAGCATTAGTAATAGTAAAAACAGATGGCTTTATAATTGCATGGTAAAGCATTTGAGGAGCTGACATTTGTATAATGTAGCAACAAAAACTAACATTAGACACAAAGCAATGTATACAATTGATGCCAAAGCCTGAAGTGCAGATAATGTAGAATGTGTGAGGACGGTAGTGTTTGTGGCCCCTACCTTTCTCACTGACAGACTCACTCTCTATCTCGACGTCCTCACAGCTGGTGTACTCCGGCGTGGTGGCTAGCTCCTCCTCCGAGCTGCTCAGGGACACTTGCCGCATCTTCCCTCCCTTTTTGGTTTTGTGGGGCTTGGGCGGCGGCGGGCGCACCGACTCCGACTGGTCCGAGCTGAGAGAGTCGTTCCTCAGCATGCTCTCCATCTTCTCCCTCTTGGTCTTGCGGACCGCCGAACTGGGATCCAGGTATTGCTCCTGCCTCCTCATGGGATCCCCCCCGACGCCCATGTCTCCCCTCCGCAGGTCCCCGGATCGGTCGCCCAGCACAGGGCTGCGGTGCGGCGTTGGGGGGCTGTGGTTGGAGGTCCGGTGGCCGCCCGGGCCGGGGCCCATGGGTCCCGGGGAGGAGCGGTCGACGGAGTAGGAGCGCTGTCCCACCATGGGCGGCCGGCGCTCGGTGAGATGCTGACGAGAGAGGCGGATGGGGCCGGGCTCGTCCTGCTCCGTGTAGGCCAGGGAGACGTCGCTGTGGCGGCGCTCGTGCCTCATGCGGCCCACCTCAGCATGCATCCTCATCTGCTCCTCGTAGGGCTGCGGCTTGACCGGGTAGCGCGCAAGGTTGGGGTCGCTGCGGTAGCGCGTCTGGAACTCCTCCTGTCGCTGGCGCTGTAGGTCGTACTCGCTGGGTGCTCCGTCTAGCTCCTGGTCCAGCGGGTACTCCTGGGAGTGCCAGCGCCCGGGGCCCCGCCGGTCCCGGTAGCCCGCCCGCGCTGCATCCACGTCCGCGTACATGTGTGGGCCCCGCGGAGCCCGCCGCGGGTCCCCATCCCCATAGTCGGACGGTGATCTGGGCATGCCGCCGTCCGCCGGGGCATACTGCGAGTGGTCACCCCCCTCCCTTTGGTCGTATTTTTGGTTTGGATCCCTGGATGCAGATGGGCTTCTTTTCCTGTTGAGCAAAGAGACAGAGCGGAAGTTAGTGGGCGGGTCCACTTTGTCATGTGATCTGATATCTTTATAAGCCTGAGTGCCAAATAAGCAGCGTCAAAGTGTGTAACCACATGGAAGATCAAGAAGCCCTATGAAAACACTGGATCATACCCCAAGGCTATCTGTGTTTGTGTGTATATGTTTATTATGTCTATGTCTTTTCCCATAGGTTTGGTGTTTGTGTGTTGATGTTGTTTCATTCTATTTGCAAGCGTCTGTGTGCAGTGTGTGTCTGCTGTGTGTAGGTGGAGATGTGAGACGGGAGCTTCTCTCTGCCACTCTGCTGGGACTCAAGGCTTCAGTCTGTAGCTTAGAGCTCTGCTCTACTTGACTCAAGGCTTCAGTCTGTAGCTTAGAGCTCTGCTCTACTTGACTCAAGGCTTCAGTCTGTAGTTTAGAGCTCTGCTCTACTTGACTCAAGGCTTCAGTCTGTAGTTTAGAGCTCTGCTCTACTTGACTCAAGGCTTCAGTCTGTAGCTTAGAGCTCTGCTCTACTTGACTCAAGGCTTCAGTCTGTAGCTTAGAGCTCTGCTCTACTTGACTCAAGGCTTCAGTCTGTAGCTTAGAGCTCTGCTCTGCTCTACTTGACTCAAGGCTTCAGTCTGTAGCTTAGAGCTCTGCTCTACTTGTGCAATGCATAGGGTTCAGTCCCTGTCACAAAATGATGAAAGCCTGCGCTGTGTCTCTCTCTCACACACACACACACACACACACACACACACACACACACACACACACACACACACACACACATGGGGGGAGAGAAGAACTGGGCTAGATGGAGCACTGAAATAGACCGTGGTGATGCTCTCTGTCTATGACATGGCTGACAAATGCAAAGACAGTGTGTAAATTAGGTGTATGCAGACAGTGATTGCTACCTGAACCCGGAAGTCAGAACACATCACCCCTGTCCTCCACTCACTCCACTGGCTCCCCATCAACCAACGCATCACCTTCAAACTCCTCCTCCTGGTCTACAAGGCGGTCAACCACACTGGTCCCACCTACCTTCAGGAACTCCTCCCCCCCAAGCCCCCCTCCCGGTCACTCAGATCCGACACCCTCAACCTGCTTGTTGTCCCCCGCACCAAGCTGGCAACAATGGGTGACCGAGCCTTCTCCACTCTGGGGCCACGCCTGTGGAACCAACTCCCAGGAACTGTTCGGGCCTCTGAATCCCTCGCTGTTTTTAAAACGAACCTTAAAACCCACCTGTTCCGCTCTGCTTTTTACTAGCTCTGAGCTTTTAGCTGTTTTTAGCTTGTTTTTATTTTTTATTTTAGCTACTGTAAAGCACCTTGAGATTTGTTTTACATTTTAAAGTGTGCTATATAAATTAAAGCCATTATTATTATTATTACCTGGATGGGTTTAGACTCTTATTTTTAGCATTTCTTTTTGCATGGAATTGTCCTGTTAACTTTAGATTTTACAGAAAATGTGTGCGAAGAAAAAACTAATTCCTTCCCAAAGCCTGATCATCCAATGACAATATGATGTAGCTTTTGACAACTTAAAGCATCTTTAAACATGTAATACAAATTACAAAAGATAATGTAGCCTATTTGCTATCAGCATCTTCCGATTCAAGCTATTACAATACATAACATAGTCCACTCCAGGGATTCAAATTAAAAAGTCAACGGCATTTTATTTTCCTGTGTCTGAGCCTGTTTGTCTTGTTCGTTTATTGTTCTATTAAAAAAAAAAAAAAAAAAAAAAACATGCAGTTACAGTAAAATGCTTTTTGATGAATTTATACAGTATATGCTTGAGTCTAAAGCTGCTTTAGACCAATATATATATATATAAAGCATACTGTATACATTCATCAAAAAGCATTTTAACTGCATGGCTTTAGAACAGTGTTTCTCAAGCGGTGGGGCTCAGAGAGCCATCTAGTGGGAGACGCAGAAGACCTCTCACATCAAGATATCAGAATGATAGCCTATCATTGATTTGGGAAGGTGGTCCTCGCAAATGTTTTAACAATCAGAAGTGGGCCTTGAATTACAAAAGGTTGAGCTCCCCTGATTTAGAAGGTTGAATTATACGCTGTCCTCAAATGGTGCAATGTTGTATCTAATATTTAGCTTTTTAGTGCTACAGGCAATCTTTCATTATCATTTTGATATCATCTTATTACTTTGTTGATATAGGTGGTTAAATCATCATCATTTGCAATGCATTTCAAACAACGAGATGACACAAGATTAACGACACAGCCTGCCTGGATATGACCTGTTTGTATTTCCAAATTAATAATGTGAGTGTGTGAGAGAGAGAGAGAGAGAGAGAGAGAGAGAGTGTGTGTGTGTGTGTGTGTGTGTGTGTGTGTGTGTGTGTGTGTGTGTGTGTGTGTGTGTGTGTGTGTGTGTGTGTGTGTGTGTTAGTGTGTGTGAGAGAGAGATGAAGAAACGGAGAGTAGTGCAATGATAAATGATTCACTGTTCCTCAGCATTGGGATTTGTAGCCCAGTGAGAAAGGATCTCTCACATCCTTCAAAACACAGAGAAACAAGTATGTCAACCATATATTGTTCATTTTAGTTGATATTTAACCCCATAGGAAAGATTGCATTTCACAAAAGCAACATGTTGAGCAAAGGTTCTTTCACACTCATGCACTGCAAAGAATTGCACTTTTGCAAGTAATTTAATTGAGTAATAACATCTTACATTTCTTTAAAGAAAGTTTAAAAAAAAACTTTTTTCCAATGCAAATCACCTCATTTGAAGAATTTTCTCAAATCAAGTGACATTCTCTTGATAGTGTGGTCTTGTTTATTTCATGATATTGCCACTCAAAGAGAGAAAATTATTTTTTTATTTGTTTGAAGAAAATAAAGTTAAAACTAAAATCTAACTAAAAGCTAAAATTGACATTTTGTAGTAGGCTATAATTACAGTCAATAGCCCCACATTTTCTAACATTAGCTGTCAATTATTTTATCATTCTCTGATTGGCAAACCAGCCAGGAAATGGCTGAAGAGCCTAGAAGAGGCTACAGTAACTGTGCGTTAATGCATGTATTCCTTTGTTCAAAATCAATTATTCATAAGTCATTTTTCTCCTACATTTCTCCCACTTTTCCTCCAAAAATAATAATGACATCTTGGGTGAGGTAAAAGCTCTGTGAAGCATCCCTTTAATGTTGTACGTGGCAACTTTCCATACATTTCAACTGGCTTCATGAATCAGTGCTGCCGGCTTTGCTTAGTGGCCAGGGCAAGACTCCTGGCTTTGCTTAGTGGCCAGGGCAAGGCTCCTGGCGTGTGACTGAACTGCAGACAGCCAATATTGCTGCACACACCATTCAGGCTGACCTGCTACTCTATACCCAAATAGGAGTGTATAATGAATGTACACTACATACCGGTGCTGTAGGGAGGCATAGGCAGTGTTGGGCAAGTTACTTTCAAAATGTAATATACTACATATTATTAGTTACTTTCATTTGAAAGTAATAAGTTGCTTTACAATATTACTGTCTGTGTAGAGTAACTTGTTACTTATTACAACCGTCTTGAAGTCAGTGTAAACAATCCAACATTTAAATGTTATCCTTTTCCTTTGTTATTGTCATATATAGTGGTTATTTGCATAAAAACACACAGTTTGATTAGGACATTATTTAAATATGTGCTTTGATTTAAAAAAAAACTTAACTCAATTTGTAACTTGAGTTACTTGACAAAGTAACTGGCATAATACTGAAATCCTATAAGTAATGTTATATTACTGAGTTACTGCTAAAAGTAATATATTACATGTAATATGTTACTTTTGTAATGAGTTACCCCCAACACTGGGCATAGGTGAGCAAAGAAGTTCTTTGTAACACTGAATAGCTACTCTCACTACAGTGAAGCGCTGGCACCAGGGAGGGACAAAATGATGTATGAGCACTGTGTATAGTTCATGAACTACCGTACAGTTAAAATATGGGGTGTTAAAGAGAGGCAGCTGAGCAATAGTGTGGCAAAAAAGGTATATTCCAGCATCACTAATAGGCCTATACATAAATGCAAGATTTACATAATAGCAAAAGGTAATTGCCGATTATAGACCATCGCATTTAGTGTTGATGTCAAGTCTATTTTCACAAATTAACCTCTGTAGATATAAGAGATTCAAACTATTGCTGCTAAGGCCTGAAGAAAGACACCAGTGTGTATGTGTAATGCAGCAGTCACACGTTTGTCCCCTCTGTGTTGTACATCTAAACAAATGCCTCCTATCACCTATCACTGAGCATCCCAACGTGCGCGGCCCGCGCTGCCCATTCACACCAGGCTGAAGAGACACAGGAGCCGCTGCATTCTTCATGAGCCGCTAGTGCTGGACACTGAAGGTCCTTGCACATAGAGTCCGTTTTTTTGTTCGAAATTGACGCACGAAAAAAATAAAAATACGACCTCATTTGTGTCAATCATCATTGACACACCGAGTCCGACAATTACGTCCGTCATTTAAGTTTTCGGACGAGGTTCGATTTTCTGCGTTTTTCCGCATCCATGAAATCGTTTTGACAGGTGTTTGTTTTGCTGTTTGTTTTGCCGTAGTGTTGCTATTCACAATGAAAAATGGCGTCTGAGAAGCTAATTCAGTTCGTCTCCCAGCACAAAGCATTTTAT
>NC_139623.1:100790224-100807724 GCF_964638095.1 Poromitra crassiceps
GGGAAAGAGGGAGGAAGACAGAGAGCAGGAGATCATGGAAAGTGTGTGCATTCATACAGTGTGTTTGAGAGAGAGAGAGAGTGAGAGAGAGAGAGAGAGAGGAAATGGGAGCTGGCAACTGCGTCCTATCGCTAAAGATGCAGTCGGCGTTCGTGGTGCATTCAGGCGCACGTGTCAAGCTGCAGCATGGAGTGGCAGGATGGCATAGCGTGGGATCGTGATGTCCGTGACGTTGAAGCCCGGCTGCTTCAACAATTGAGTCACGAAGCCCACAGTGACGTCCCTGTGCCTCCCTCCCCCCCCCCCCCCCCCCCCTTACAGGTACTGCTGTCTAGTGCTGGCCGGGTGAGATATGAAGTGCACAGCATGTGATGTCAGCACAGACATGGCATTGAACCGCAGGACAAGCAGCAGGCTCTGCAGCAGATAGAGCAGCAGTGAATCATCCTAACAGGCAGACAATAGAGAGGCATGTTCACTATGTCTGCTCGCGACAATGTAGAACTACGGGCTTCGGCTATATTCCTGCTGTGGGAATAACAGCAGCCCTTGTCATTGTTGTTAGCCTATTCTGAGCAAACTACAGACACATTCCTCTGCTGTGGCAATGTATCAAGCGTGACACTCGGTTAAATGACATTTAAATATGCTGATTATGATGAGGAGGAGGAGGAGGAGGATGTCATTTTGGTCTAATGGTTGTGTCATTTCAGCTTTGAGTGAGAGGAAGGTTTATGGTCAGACACCCAGAGCAAAATATGAAGAAAGATAAGGGAAGGTAGACGTCTATTCTCTCCTTTAACTGTCATTAATTGGAAGAGAAATTACCTGCTCAACCTCTTTTCTCTCTGTAGCCTGAAGCCACAAAGTTCACACACGCACTGGAATCTGCTTACTCACCCTAAATCAGGAAAGAGATAGGCCGATTCTAAGATGCTTTGTAAACATGGGCCCTGGTTTGATCCCAGCACACATGCAGCACATCCAATAATAATCCTATTTTCAAAAACATTTTGTCCTTATCAAGATTCAAGATTCAAGATTTTTATTGTCACTCCGTAGTACAAGTATCACGTGTGAAATTCTTGTGCTGTGAACTCCGTTTACAACATAGTACAAATATAACAGGGCATATGAGTGCAAAAACAACAAGAGACACAACAAGCAATAAGGCAGTAGAGTGATAAGACAAGTCAGAGACAGTGGCATATTCACTGCCCATAGGTGCACATGTCATGTGCATACTTTGGACGTACCGTAAAACTTCCAATAAGGGCCCGGGCGTTTATTATGCTAAATCGAGTTTGACCCCAGGCGTTTAAAGGAGACCAGGCGGCAATTGGAGTCAGGCGGTTATTTCTTTATTGTACAAAATTGACCCAGGCGATTATTATTTTTTGTATAGATTTCCTGGTCAGCAGTATCAAAATGCTCATAATATGGTAAATATACCCCTACTTGCACAACTCCACTACTACCTGAAATGAGTAGGGCATCTTGGTTTCCTGTCCTACACTATTGGATTAACTGATTAATGTCAGGTGTGCCTGATCACTGTTGTTGTGACTGCAGCAGTCAGGCACACCTGACATTAATCAGTTCATCCAATAGTGTAGGACAGGAGACCAAGATGCCCTACTCATTTCAGGAAGTAGTGGAGTTGTGCAAGTAGTCTATTGGGATCACTGAAAAAAAAAATCTAACAATAATTATTGGAAGACCGGTGCTTATGTGCAAAATTGAGTTTGATCCCAGGCGTTTATTGGAGACCCGGCGGCAATTGGGGACCAGGCCCTTATTGGAAGTTTTACGGCACTTAAACATTTTGAATTCGACGTATTTGACGTACAGGTGCAAATAGCATATACCTAATTAAACATACAATTAAACATTACACATACATAATGGTAGCATCTACAGTGCGGTACAGTACACCTACTACACTATTTGTGTATGTTAAGGAGTCTCATGGCCTGCGGGAAGAAACTGTCCCTCAAGCGATTTGTGCGTGCTTTTGGGACCCTGTATCTTCTCCCTGAGGGTAACAGGGAGAACAGGCTGTTGTGGGGATGGTTTGTGTCCTTGATGATCTTCAGGGACCTCCTGAGGCACCGCTGGTTATATAGTTCCTGCAGTTCTGTCAGCTCACATCCTGTTACGTGCTGGGCCGCGCGTCTCACTCTTCGTAGCGCCCTGCGGTCCATGGTGGTACAGTTCCCGTACCAGGTGGTGAAGCAGCCAGTCAGCAGGCTTTCAATGGTGCCTCTGTAGAAGTCCCTAAGGATTTCTGGCCTTAGCCCAAATTTCTTTAGGCGCCTGAGTCCGTGTAGTCGCTGTTGGGCCTTTTTGACAACAGTGGCGGTGTGACCGGCCCATGTCAGGTCCTGGTGGATGTTGACTCCCAGGTACTTGAAGCTCTCCACCCTTTCCACCACTGTGCCGTTGATGGTGATTGGGGGGTGTGCACCCCCCCCCCTCCTGTAGTCTACAATGATCTCCTTGGTCTTGGAGACGTTCAGAGAGAGGTGGTTGTCCTGGCACCACGGTTCTAGGGCCTTCACCTCCTCTCTGTAGGCCGTCTCGTCGCCCCTGGAGATCAGCCCCACGACTGCTGTGTCGTCTGCAAACTTCACGATGGTGTTAGAGATTTGAGTCGCCACGCAGTCGTGGGTGTAGAGGTCGTACCAGAAGGGGCTGGAGACGCATCACTGGGGCGCTCCTATGCTGATGGTCAGTGGGGAGGAGGTGAGGTTGCCCACTCTCACCACCTGGCGGCGGTCTGTCAGAAAGTCCAGGATCCAGTCACACATTGCTGTGTTTAGTCCCAGGACCTTGAGCTTGCTTACCAGCCTGGAGGGTACTATGGTGTTGAATGCTGAGCTGTATATCAAAACAGCATCATGTGTCAAATCCATGGCTCACAAAAAGCATGGGATTACACTATGGCTCCAACAGATTAAAAAGTGTGACCATAAAAGATTAAAAGTGACCTGACATGCTCGCCATGATAAAACCTTTATGTGTTGTAATTTTCAGCAACAACACAAAAACCAATTGGTGAAATTCACTGATACACTATGATACACTATGATACACTATGATACACTATGGGGTAATGGGACCTGCGGTGAGATTCTCCCTCATTGCCTGATCCGATCTGGTCCTCCTCTGACCTACTGACGGGATCTGATCAGAAACATCCACGGCCATCCAGAACCCAGTTCCCAAGCTGCAAACGGACTTGGCTCTCTAAAGCCACTTTCAGACATGAACTCTGGACTATGTCCATTGAATCAGGTCCAGTGTGGGTGTAAGAAATGGTGCTGTAACACTTGAATCCTGATCATTGAATGTTTGTATGATTCATATTTTGAATGTATTCATGTTTGTCTGAAAACATCAGTAGCTTGACTTGTTAGCTAATCTAAAACTGTCCGACGTACAACCAGTCACGATGCGTGCGCGAGCCGATCTTGTAGGCGAGCAGATCTTATAGGCGAGCCGATCTTGTAGGCGAGCAGATCTTATAGGCGAGCAGATCGTACACCCACATCGGACATTCCCCGCATTGGCCCTTTCAGACAAGAGGCATCAAAACAACAATGCCATGGGAGTGGAGAGTGGGGTGGTGGGTCTGGGCATGACATAGAGTGGGGTGGTGGGTCTGGGCATGACATAGTGCTGCAGGTGGGTCTGGGCATGACATAGTGCTGCAGGTGGGTCTGGGCATGACATAGAGTGGGGTGGTGGGTCTGGGCATGACATAGAGTGGGGTGGTGGGTCTGGGCATGACATAGTGCTGCAGGTGGGTCTGGGCATGACATAGTGCTGCAGGTGGGTCTGGGCATGACATAGGTGCTGCAGGAATCGCAGTGTTTAACTTATGCGAGACAAACAGTTTTCAATGTAGACTACATCAGAGATATAGTTAAATGTAGACTACATCAGAGATATAGTTAAATGCAGACTACATCAGAGATATAGTTAAATGTAGACTACATCAGATATATAGTTAAATGTAGACTACATCAGAGATATAGTTAAATGTAGACTACATCAGAGATATAGTTAAATGTAGACTACATCAGATATATAGTTAAATGTAGACTACATCAGAGATATAGTTCAATGTAGACTACATCAGAGATATAGTTAAATGTAGACTACATCAGATATATAGTTCAATGTAGACTACATCAGATATATAGTTCAATGTAGACTACATCAGATATATAGTTCAGAAACACATTCTCCACTCCATGAAAAAGCCTTGAACGCATTATTCTGGCGAAGGGTTAGAAGCAGGTTAGAAAACGTGGGGTGGCGATGTGCCAAAAAGTGAGCCGTTTGCAATGTATCCCACCTCAGCAGCTCCGTAAGACATGCCTCGATATATTTGAATATATTTTTACATCTGTCCCGCTTGCTTTCTCACTCTCTGAGCACCGTGACTTTCTGTGTGTGCGGAGCATGGGCCGCGAGGCGGGGACACACACACATGCTCAGGGCAGCACTGACGCACACACACAGCCAGTGAGTCGCAGTGAGAGAGAGAGAGGCAGAGAGAGATGGCAGAGACGCCAGAGAGAAGTATCTTTGGTTACACTTCACCAGAGTCAATGCGGACAATGCTCGTTGTCACAAGTGCAACAAATCGTTCACTTGTAAGCACACGCCCACTCACTCGCTCTGGACATTCAGCTGTAGTGTTCAAACATGAGCCGCTCTGCCAGCGACACGGACATAGTACCAGTGTCTTGGCTGGTTAAGACACGGTCATAGTACCAGTGTCTTGGCTGGTTAAGACACGGTCATAGTACCAGTGTCTTGGCTGGTTAAGACACGGTCATAGTACCAGGGTCTTGGCTGGTTAAGACACGGACATAGTACCAGTGTCTTGGCTGGTTAAGACACGAACATAGTACCAGTGTATTGGCTGGTTAAGACACAGTCATAGTACCAGTGTCTTGGCTGGTTAAGACACGGTCATAGTACCAGGGTCTTGGTTGGTTAAGACACAGACATAGTACCAGTGTCTTGGCTGGTTAAGACACGGTCATAGTACCAGTGTCTTGGTTGGTTAAGACACAGTCATAGTACCAGTGTCTTGGTTGGTTAAGACACGAACATAGTACCAGTGTCTTGGCTGGTTAAGACACAGTCATAGTACCAGTGTCTTGGCTGGTTAAGACACGGTCATAGTACCAGTGTCTTGGTTGGTTAAGACACAGACATAGTACCAGTGTCTTGGCTGGTTAAGACACGAACATAGTACCAGTGTCTTGGCTGGTTAAGACACAGTCATAGTACCAGTGTCTTGGCTGGTTAAGACACGGTCATAGTACCAGTGTCTTGGCGTTTGTACGGGGGCACGCTCACAACAGACAATTGTGTTCATACATACACCCCATCTGAGTGATGTCTGGATATTTTCAGGAGTTCACTGCATGTCTGAAAATTGCTTAACTGTGTCATTCTCTCAGTATTTATGTGTGTGTGTGTGTGTGTGTGTGTGTGTGTGTGTGTGTGTGTGTGTGTGTGTGTGTGTGTGTGTGTGTGTGTGTGTGTGTGTGTGTGTGTGCGTGTAACACTACAGTACCTACCCCAGGCTGTATGAAGCCGCAGCAGGAGGCCCCCGTGGCCACAAATCATTAACATTTGATGTGGGTTATGATAAAAAAAAAAAAAAACAGAGCATCTGCAACACACATCTTGTGACTAGAGATGAAACAATATGAAAATTTCATATCACGATTATAGTGACCAAATAGTGACCTCTATTGTTAAAATGTGCTGAAAATGTTCAAAAAGCACTAATACCCTCACAGAAATCTTTTATATTATATAGTTTTATATTAAAAACTCAAGACCCAGAAAGGATTGATACACTCACTGAAATCATTTCTCCAAGGCTGCGCGTCTGCATCTGAAGCGGGTGCCAACTTTGTTTGATGATAGACAGTATTGACCATGTTTTTCAAAGCACTGTAATCAAGGTAACACGGTAATCACGGTACCACGGTTTTAATGATGATGAAATTTGAAACGGTACGGTTATCGTAAGGAATTTTATCACGGTTATCAATAAACCGGTTATCGTTTCATTCCTACTGATTTACTTTACTGTGCGAACGCTGGTGGCAGGAGAGACGTCTTTCTTCTCGTTCAGAACCAAAAACCCTGAAAAGCCATATCTGTCAAAACACACACACACACACACACACACACACACACACACACACACTCACACTCAGACTCAGACTCACTCCGTGGTCTCATTGTATCTCCCTTCTCTTCCACTCCTCTCTCAGCCAGTAACAACAAAGAAGACAGAGGAGGTGGAGGAGGTTTTCTAAAACAGTACACCTATAAGTCATCGAGCTTTTCCACCAGGCTGTTATAAAACTACATACGAGTTTGACAAAAAGAAAATTGATTTCTTCATAAAGAACTTTGGCGTTAGTGAGTTAGATATTGCAACAAGCCCCCCCCCCCCCACCACCTCCCATTTGTCCGGAGGTTATGCTGATGTTCCATTTAAAACCAAAGGAATGCCACAAGCGGAAAGATCAATAATTGAAAGTCAATGAGAAAGCTTTCAGTGAGTGATGTACCCTTCAGAGAAGTTGCCGGTTTCATGCTCTCAGCTGCATGTATAGGCACCTCGACGCTTCACAGAAACATGCACACACACACACACACACACACACACACACACACACACACAACAATACCCGCGTTCAGCATTTCATGTGATAGCCTTGAGATTGAACCTCTTTGCGACGACAGAAGAGCTAAATTGCCATGATAAAGCTCACTACTCTCTAATGTTGCAGTGACAATCACCCCTGAGGCAAAGAAAACAATCTGAAAACAACTGCCCTGTTCTATAGAACTGAGTGTACATCTAACAGACACACTCGTTGTATTGTACAACTGTATTATGCACAGCAAACAAGCAATCTGCCTGTCTTTACCATTGGTTTGACATAGTCCCAATGTAATAAAACCTTTTCTACAAACGGGGACATCAACTGCCAATTTCAGGTTTCCAGAGGAAACAATGGTATATCACACACTATTATGCAATTCAAGATTTTCACACAGTTCTGGAACAGTATTAAAGTGGAACTGAACCCGTTGGTCACGTGCGTCGCAGTCCGTTTCAGACTGAAAACATAACTTGTCTGAGATCACAGGATGAGAGGCGGGTCATAGTAATATGTCGATGATTTTATTTGACAATTCTGCGGACTGGATTGGGCTTTGGACAATCCTGGCCTGTTCTGCCTCCAAATCGAGTGGGATTCAGCGTGTTGTGGCGCTCTCCTCGGGAAGAGCCTGGTGACGCGAGGTTAGGCCATGTCTACACTAGGCCGTATTGCACTTCGTTTGCACCTATTGTCCACACTACCTCTATTGTTTGGAGTGTTAAAGCCGTTTTAAATTCAAGATTTTCAAACTCCGTCATCAAAACTCCGTCATCAAAACTCCGTCTTCGTCTCCGTCTTCGAAAGCGAATGGAGATAGAGATTTTTGAAACGATGCAACTAACCTACTTGTACAGAAGGTGGCGGTAAGCAGCTTGAAGCTGTCGGCGACCCGCCTACAAACAACAGAAGAAGAAAGTGTGTCGCGCTGGTGACACACTTTTTGTGGCGACGCACTGTTTACATATACCCCGCTAGTTGAGAAAAGTGGACAGACGTTTGATCATGGATAACCAAATGGATAACCAAATTCTTCTGTCCTTTTTACTTGTGATCCGATGCATCGTGGTGGCATGTCAGTAGTTTGTGGATATTATCTCCAGACCTCGCGTCACCAGCCACGAGGTCCCCGGCCCCGGCCCCGGCTACTGTGCAGGTTATACTGCTGATAATCAGTTGTTTCAACATCAGATATAACACAAGTCAAATGCCAACAGTTTTGAGACTTTGAGAGATTTGTTTTGAACTATTTGTACGCATCTATCTGCCAGTGATCTATCTATATTGTTATTTGCTTGTTTTAATGCTTTTGTCAATAAACATTGCCAACAAATAGCCTTGTTGTTATTGTGCTATGTACTTCGGTAAATCATGTAGGCTACCTGAATGTATGTATCACAATATGATCACAGAAGGAGCCCATTAGTTGTCAGCGGCAGGTTGGATAAAATGATCAGATGTGATAAAGATTGTTGATGTCGAGTGAACACGAACTATGACACGAACCGAAGATTGGACCAGACGAGGCACACCAACCGAAGATTGGACCAGAGGATACGACGACGCGCGGCCGAAACAACCGACCAGCAGCCTGCTTCAAATCAATGCTTTATATTTATTGAAATGAAATATGGTGATATCTGTATAAATTCCGCATACATTACACAGACTACACCATAATATATATAATATATATATATTAATAATATAATATTGGCCAAGTTAGTAGTTAGTTTATGGGATAGGAATTCTGCCAGATGACAGGCACTATAGGCGCCATTTTCTCTTTCTTTTGGAAGAGAAAATTATCCTCAAATGAAGATTTGATTGACAGCTGCCATGTCGTGATATGATTGTAGAAATTAGATAGTACTAGGTGATGTCAGCAAAACTGTAGATTACTGTTATCAATGAAATCTTGAAAAATTAACTTTTGATCTGAAAAAGTGTGAAAAACGAAAGAAATTAGATTTTTGTGATTTCTTTTTTGCATACATTATTAAATAGGTGCACTGCGTACCCAGGTATTTGAACTAAAAGAAAATAAAAGTCATTTTTGGGTTCAGCTCGACTTTAACTTTATCTGTAAGATCAATACACACCACAAACCAATACACAATTCAAAGACATTGCATTACCACATTCTACCAGTACACTGAAAGTATACATACCAATATCAACCATGAGATATAACCAGTCTTACTGAAGGTAAGTGTCAGGTCCCAGGACTTAGTTTAGTTCAAATCTCTTCCTGGCTGCTCAATGCAAACACATGGCATTCTGACTGCAAACCTCCGCAAAAGCTGTCCAGTCCAATCCAGTCTACCTAGTGCCAGCGTTGGCTCACAGCCTGAGACCAAGCCCTTGTTGTTTTTCCAATCCTCTCTCCTCCAGCACTAAAAAATGTCCTTGTTTTATTTCTAGTACAGCAAGAGGGCTAAGGATGATGTGCGCATGGCAGCGACCGATGCAGCAGTGTTCTATGGACTGAGCGTGTGACACCAGCAGCTCCCGCTGTTCTGCCTCTTCTGCTGCTGAAGAAACATGTGAAATAAGAGAGCGAGCAGCGAAAAGCAATCAAGGTGAAAATGCAAGGCTGCCCCCTGGGGGCTGGGGGTGGTGCCACCTCTACTCTGCGGATAATGGAGAGAAGTCAAATGAGAACAAATGAGTGGCGCCCGTGTTGCAGAGCTCTCCTGTTAGAGGGAATGTGGCCGGCTAATGACGACAATGCATCCTGGAACAGTCTCTATTGAAATGAGATAACTGGGAAGAAAGGAAGAGCGGAGGAGAAACAAGCTGAATGGGCATGTCTCAAAGCAATCCGAGAAGAAGAGACAGACAGGAGGAGGAAAAACGCCTCAAATGGTCCATTTACACAGATGCAGCGTCACTGAGTCGGCCAGCCGCTGTGCATCTGGTGTGCTCTTCGGAGTAGAACAAACACACCCAATCCCCCTGTTACCTACCTAGCACAATCAAACTGCCAAAAACCCTGCAGTCGGCTCCTTCAATCGCTGTAAGTCATTCTATCCAAATGATCCTGTAGAATCAGCTGCCTCGCACTAACAGCATGACCTGTTTTGTATCTGCTGGTCTGCTGAGCCCACAGTGCCCAGGCAGGCACACTGCTGGATGTGGATAGATGGCACAGCTTATGGTCCTGGTGCAAAGGCTTCTGGGGGGTCTGAAAGCACGCCGAGATACGAGCTTAATACCGTCATCATGTGACCGTATGAGTGGCTGGGGGTCGAGCAACAACCCCACCCAACCCGCCGGCCGCCCCCAAACAGAGCGGATTACACTCCTCAGTTGATTACTAGCTGACATCTATCATCACCAATCGCAACCAGAGTATAAGATCTCACCTAATCTCATTCAGCCAGAGGTATTATGATCCTTAAACTGAACAAATGACATGGTTTATGTGTTTATCTGGATTATCTCTATACCCCATCATTTCTGTGCATCACAAAACAGATCAAAGACTTTCTTCCTGATTCTGCACCAGATGACGTAGCTGCTTTTCACTGACCTGGTTTGATAAGTCTACTGTGTAGAAATAGATTGTGCATCTGGGTGTGTGTGTGTGTGTGTGTGTGTGTGTGTGTGTGTGTGTGTGTGTGTGTGTGTGTGTGTGTGTGTATGTATGTATCTATCCATGACTGACTGAGGACATGTCCTGTATCTTTGCAGTCTTATAAAGTATCTATCCCTCCCTCTCTCACTTCACTTCACTGCCTCCACACATTTCACCATCCGTCACCATTGTTCTCGCTCCCTCTCCCTCATTCTACCCATCTTTCTCTCTCCCTCTCCCTCATTCTACCCATCTTTCTCTCTCCCTCTGCCTCATTCTACCCATCTTTCTCTCTCCCTCTCCCTCATTCTACCCATCTTTCTCTCTCCCTCTCCCTCATTCTACCCATCTTTCTCTCTCCCTCTGCCTCATTCTACCCATCTTTCTCTCTCCCTCTGCCTCATTCTACCCATCTTTCTCTCTCCCTCTCCCTCATTCTACCCATCTTTCTCTCTCCCTCTCCCTCATTCTACCCATCTTTCTCTCTCCCTCTGCCTCATTCTACCCATCTTTCTCTCTCCCTCTCCCTCATTCTACCCATCTTTCTCTCTCCGTTCCTCTCCCAGATGGTCCCTCCCATGAGGTGAGGTCTGAGTGGGACTGTCCTGTCTGTGGTGGCAGTGGTGACAGCAGCTGACTGGCAGTGGTGAGGATGGGTGAGAGCAGGTGGGAGATGGGCTGTTGACACAGCGTCTCCCAGGCTGGAGGTTGGAGGGAGAGGAGATGCTAAAGGAGCAGTGGGGCTGTTATCAGCACAGAGTCAGGGCTGCATGGGGCCAGGGATGTAAGTGGCTCTCTCTGAGTGGAGTCTGGAGTGTGCATCTGACTGCCACCCTGGGAGACTACAGACCATCAGTTCTGATGATATGGCAAGAACTCAGTGGTATCGCTGAGTGGCATCGCTGTTTGCATGTTACTTCAAGGATAAGTGGTGCCACATATAAACATAACTGAACTAAACTGAATGTGAAAGATTTTCTGTTTCTCAAAATTAAGACCACATTTCCCATAAACTCCCTTGCTTACTGTAAGCAACATAATGTGGCTACTGTACCTGCCCCTCCTCCCCTTGCCTGCCATCACACTGTTTTAAGAGCAAGAACAATAAAACGCAAGAATAACACCCTTGATAACAGCCAATATGTTTTCTGACCAGGTAAGCTAGTGCCAAGTTGACATTATGGAACTGGAATAAAGTTGTGTATTACACAAAGTCAAACAGTTCCTGTTTTGTGCCATGAAGCAATCTGAACCCGTGTCACACAATGTAAAATACAGGGGGCATCTGGGTTGTGTAGAGGTAAAACCAGTCGCATCCCACTGCAGAGACCCAGGTTCAATTCCTGGCAGCGGTATTTCTGGCTTGGTCAGACATTCCAACAGACCCAATTGGACATGTCTGCAGGTGGGAAGCCGGTGGGGTGCAATAGCGCCTCCGCTGCAATAGCGTCTCCTCTGGTCGGTCGGGGAGGGGAACTGGGGGAAATATCGTGATCCTCCCACGCGCTAGTACGTCCTGTTGGTGAAGCTCCCCGCTGTCAGGTGAAAAGAAGCGGCTGGCACATGTATCAAAGGAAGCATGTTCTAGTCTACGGCTCTCCCCAGATCGGCAGAGGGGGTGGAGCAACGGCCGAGACAGCAGGAGGAATTGGCCAAGTACAATTGGGGAGAAAATGGGAGAAAAATCAGAAAAGACTTGATGAAACTGTAACGTTCCTCTGAGAAAGTCTGTATTCGCCCAGACGGCTTTCTCCTTTAAAGCAATAAAGGAGTGGAATAAGTTATCCAGTAATATAAAAAACTTTCCAACCTACAATAGTTTCTCCCGTGAAGCTAAGAAGAGGTTCCTGAGCAACCAGTGTTGCCAGCACTAACCACATCGTGGTACTGTCTGGTGTGTGTGTGTGTGTGTGTGTGTGTGTGTGTGTGTGTGTGTGTGTGTGTGTGTGTGTGTGTGTGTGTGTGTGTGTGTGCGTGCGTGCCTGCCTGCGTGCGTGCGTGCGTGTGTGGGTGGGTGGGTGTGGTGTTTCATTTTTGGCATCTGTATAGATGTATGCATGTACAGTATGTATTCTATACTCGATGTCTGTTGCCTGCTGCTGGATGTTTTTTTTATATATTTCTTTTACTTTGTTGTCCATATTATTTTATCTTGTGATATTTTGTACTAACCTATGCCCTTTCCCTATTTGAATGTGCACTGTTAGTACCTGTTTAATTGCAGGTCCTTCTTTTTGCTCAGTAAGATGTTGCATGTTTTCACTTTATGTATTTTATTGTGTTTTCTTAACTCTGAATGGCTTCTGAATCCACCTGCCCAGGGACTCCAGATGGAAATGAGCCTATGGCTAAATCTGTTACAATGCATCTCTTCCCCTATGGGGATTAATGTATTATTGTATATGCTCCCTGACAAATAAACCAATAAACTAAACTAAACTAAACTAAACTAAAAAAGTAAAATACAGTGTAGAGGGTGCCAATCTTGTCGGTAGTGTCTTTTTTGTGTGGCAATTATACTATGGTTCCAAATCTATGTAGTAATGTGGATTTACTGTTAATGGTAAATGCCACATGTAGAGAGCTAATGTTGTTCTTGTATTGTATACAGTAAAGAGAGGGAATGCAAATCAGGCCTTGAAATAATTCAGTGTGTTCACTGGACACATTCGCTGCTGGGGTGATCAAACCTGTGACCTTTTAGTTACAAGACTGTCTCTTTAACCAGCATGTCCCCTAAGCAGTTGGGGCTGATGCTTTGATATTCATGGTGGTTTAATACAGTATATGTAACTTTCACAGTCCAACATGCACAGATGACCGCACTGTGACCACACAGTGACCAGACAGTGACCACACAGTGACCGCACAGTGACCACACGGTGACCGCACGGTGACCGCACAGTGACCGCACAGTGACCACACAGTGACCACACGGTGACCGCACAGTGACCGCACAGTGACCGCACGGTGACCGCACAGTGACCACACAGTGACCACACGGTGACCACACAGTGACCACACGGTGACCGCACGGTGACCGCACGGTGACCACACAGTGACCACACGGTGACCACACAGTGACCGCACGGTGACCGCACGGTGACCACACAGTGACCACACGGTGACCACACAGTGACCACACGGTGACCACACGGTGACCGCACAGTGACCACACAGTGACCACACGGTGACCGCACAGTGACCACACGGTGACCGCACGGTGACCACACAGTGACCGCACGGTGACCGCACGGTGACCACACAGTGACCACACGGTGACCGCACGGTGACCGCACGGTGACCGCACGGTGACCGCACGGTGACCGCACGGTGACCGCACGGTGACCGCACGGTGACTGCACGGTGACCACACAAATACTTATAAACACAGTTACAGACACACATTAGGTGTCAATGCTCCATATCCGTGCTCTCACACATGCACGCGCAGACACAGACACACATGCAGTGACACACAGTGACACACAATGACACACACACACACTCACAGTGACACAGTGACACGCACACTGCCTAATGCCTGACAGCCTAGGTTCATTCACACTGACAGCTGGCAGCATTCAGCCACATCCTCCCTTCCCTCTCCCTGCTCTGCAGAAAGTTGTGAGGCGAGTGGACAAAAAGTTGTGAGGCGAGTGGACAGAAAGTTGTGAGGTGAGTGGACAGAAAGTTGTGAGGCGAGAGGACAGAAAGTTGTGAGGTGAGTGGACAGAAAGTTGTGAGATGAGTGGACAGAAAGTTGTGAGGTGAGTGGACAGAAAGTTGTGAGGTGAGAGGACAGAAAGTTGTGAGGCGAGTGGACAAAAAGTTGTGAGGCGAGTGGACAAAAAGTTGTGAGGCGAGTGGACAGAAAGTTGTGAGGTGAGTGGACAGAAAGTTGTGAGGCGAGAGGACAGAAAGTTGTGAGGTGAGTGGACAGAAAGTTGTGAGATGAGTGGACAGAAAGTTGTGAGGTGAGTGGACAGAAAGTTGTGAGGTGAGAGGACAGAAAGTTGTGAGGTGAGAGGACAGAAAGTTGTGAGGCCAGTGGACAGAAAGTTGTGAGGTGAGAGGACAGAAAGTTGTGAGGTGAGTGGACAGAAAGTTGTGAGGCGAGTGGACAGAAAGTTGTGAGACGAGTGGACAGAAAGTTGTGAGGCGAGTGGACAGAAAGTTGTGAGGCGAGAGGACAGAAAGTTGTGAGGTGAGTGGACAGAAAGTTGTGAGGTGAGTGGACAGAAAGTTGTGAGGTGAGTGGACAGAAAGTTGTGAGACGAGTGGACAGAAAGTTGTGAGGCGAGTGGACAGAAAGTTGTGAGGTGAGTGGACAGAAAGTTGTGAGGCCAGTGGACAGAAAGTTGTGAGGCGAGTGGACAGAAAGTTGTGAGGCCAGTGGACAGAAAGTTGTGAGACGAGTGGACAGAAAGTTGTGAGACGAGTGGACAGAAAGTTGTGAGGCCAGTGGACAGAAAGTTGTGAGGCGAGTGGACAGAAAGTTGTGAGGCGAGAGGACAGAAAGTTGTGAGGCGAGAGGACAGAAAGTTGTGAGGCGAGTGGACAGAAAGTTGTGAGGTGAGTGGACAGAAAGTTGTGAGACAAGTGGACAGAAAGTTGTGAGGCGAGTGGACAGAAAGTTGTGAAGCGAGTGGACAGAAAGTTGTGAGACAAGTGGACAGAAAGTTGTGAGACGAGTGGACAGAAAGTTGTGAGGCGAGTGGACAGAAAGTTGTGAGACGAGTGAACAGAAAGTTGTGAAGCGAGTGGACAGAAAGTTGTGAGACAAGTGGACAGAAATTTGTGAGACGAGTGGACAGAAAGTTGTGAGGCGAGTGGACAGAAAGTTGTGAGGCGAGTGGACAGAAAGTTGTGAGACGAGTGGACAGAAAGTTGTGAGGCGAGAGGACAGAAAGTTGTGAGGCGAGTGGACAGAAAGTTGTGAGGCGAGAGGACAGAAAGTTGTGAGGCGAGTGGACAGAAAGTTGTGAGACGAGAGGACAGAAAGTTGTGAGGCGAGTGGACAGAAAGTTGTGAGGCGAGTGGACAGAAAGTTGTGAGGCGAGAGGACAGAAAGTTGTGAGGCGAGTAGACAGAAAGTTGTGAGGCGAGTGGACAGAAAGTTGAGACAAGTGGACAGAAAGTTGTGAGGTGAGAGGACAGAAAGTTGTGAGGCGAGTGGACAGAAAGTTGAGACAAGTGGACAGAAAGTTGTGAGGCGAGTGGACAAAAACTTGTGAGGCGAGAGGACAGAAAGTTGAGGGGAGTGGACAGAAAGTTGAGACAAGTGGACAGAAAGTTGTGAGGTGAGAGGACAGAAAGTTGTGAGGCGAGTGGACAGAAAGTTGAGACAAGTGGACAGAAAGTTGTGAGGCGAGTGGACAAAAACTTGTGAGGCGAGAGGACAGAAAGTTGAGGGGAGTGGACAGAAAGTTGAGGGGAGTGGACAGAAAGTTGAGGGGAGTGGACAGAAAGTTGAGGCAAGTGGACAGAAAGTTGAGGGGAGTGGACAGACCTGGGACGTTGTGAGCGCTGAAGGAATGCGTGCCCTATAGGAACCCCTTCACCAAAATATGCAATATCCTGGTCGCTGATGTGGTGCCTTCTCTGGTCGTTAGGGGCGCCTGTTCGGAGGGAGGGGAACTCGTTGGAATAGCGTGACCCTCCCACGTGCTATGTCCTACCAGTGAAGCTTCCCCTGTCAGGTGAAAAGAAGCGGCTGGCTACTGCCCATGTCTCGGAGGAAGCATGGAGTCAGTTTCGCTCTCCCCAGATTGGCAGAGGGTGGAGCAGCCTCCAGGATAAATAAGTCAGGGCGCCTCTTGGTTTTCTCCTCCTTGCAAAGTAAGGTTAGAAGAGCAATGTGTGGTTTTTTTAATCATATTATGAGAAACAAAAATCATGCACGTCACAGCTGGAATTTAATAAAGCTCTGGAGGGCCGGAAAGTAATCAACACTTACACCACAGCCATGGTGGGCAATTAACATTTTTTTGGCAAATGGTCGAACTGATGAAAAGATACAAACGCTTGTCGCTCATCTGTGACCAGACCTGACCGCCACAGCGCCACATGAGAGGTATTATTATCCTTGCCAAACCTTCAAAAGGACAAACACACTGCATACAGTACTCTGTGTGATGACATCTGGGCCACCATAGTTTGCCTTATGACTAAAGAAAGATAGCAGCATTTGTATTGGCTCTTTCACATGGGACGCAGCTTGCTTGCCGCTCGCCTCTCGGTGCAGGAAGTCTTGACTAGATGTTTGGGGAAGTTGGGGCAGTGTGGGAAAAAAATTGGCAGTATTCAAGGAGCAAGGAGAGGAGCTATTCCTAGCTTATTATCTTGTTAGTGTTGGATGAATATGTGTGTGTGTGTGTGTGTGTGTGTATACTAGGCATCTTGCGCGCTACGCGCACTCGATTCCTAGCCTTGCCTGCTGCGCGGCCTCGCCCGCCCTCTAGGTCGCCCATCCCGCAGCTCGCCTGCTGCGTGGCCTCGCCTGCCGTATTGGCATGGTTATTGCCCTTAAAGTCGAGCTGAACCCAAAAATGACTTTTATTTTCTTTTAGTTCAAATACCTGGGTATGCAGTGCACCTATTTAATAATGTATGCAAACAAAATCACAAAAGTCAAATTTCTTTCATTTTTCACACTTTTTCACATCAAAAGTTCATTTTTCAAGATTTCATTGATAACAGTAATGTACAGTTTGCTGACGTCACCTAGTACTATCAAATTTCTACCCCATTTCAACCAATCATATCACGACATGCAGCTGTCAATCAAATCTTCATTTCAGGATAATTTTCTCTTCCAAATAAAGTAGAAAATGGCGCCTATAGTGCATCATCTGGCAGAATTCCTATCCCATAAACTAACTACTACTAACTACTAAAAAACAAAAACTATAATCTCTAAGAATGCAAAGAAATGTAACTGGCTCGTTAAAACGCGCATCCCAGGGATATGGTATCGTTACAGCAGCGATAATGGCGCGCGCATCCGAGACCTTGGTTGTCAGGGGTCGCACTTCGGAGATTCCAGGCCGACGTGCTGCACTCTCCGCTCGGCAACACGAAGGCAGCTCCTGCGGCTCGCTGAGCTCCACTCCTCCCGTCAAAAGGCTCTTCCCGAGGGGAGCGCCACAACACACTGAATCCCACTCGATTGAGGCGGAACACGCCAGGATTTGCCAAAGCCCAATTC
>NC_139623.1:100810224-100834132 GCF_964638095.1 Poromitra crassiceps
CAGAGAAGACTGCAGCAGCACGGCACCACACAGCACAACAGAGAAGTCTGCAGCAGCACGGCACCACACAGCACAACAGAGAAGACTGCAGCAGCACGGCACCACACGGCACAACAGAGAAGACTGCAGCAGCACGGCACCACGCGGCACAACAGAGAAGTCTGCAGCAGCACGGCACCACACAGCACAACAGAGAAGACTGCAGCAGCACGGCACCACACGGCACAACAGAGAAGTCTGCAGCAGCACGGCACCACACGGCACAACAGAGAAGACTGCAGCAGCACGGCACCACACGGCACAACAGAGAAGTCTGCAGCAGCACGGCACCACACGGCACAACAGAGAAGTCTGCAGCAGCACGGCACCACACGGCACAACAGAGAAGACTGCAGCAGCACGGCACCACACAGCACAACAGAGAAGACTGCAGCAGCACGGCACCACACGGCACAACAGAGAAGACTGCAGCAGCACGGCACCACGCGGCACAACAGAGAAGAAGACTGCAGCAGCACGGCACCACACGGCACAACAGAGAAGAAGACTGCAGCAGCACGGCACCACGCGGCACAACAGAGAAGAAGACTGCAGCAGCACGGCACCACGCGGCACACAGCCAAAGCCCTCCATGTTCCAAATATACGCCAAGAGGGAGCAGCTGGCGGAGGGGTGCGTGCACGGAGGGGGCTGGAGGGATTGTGATTCAGCGGGTGGGAAGGAGGAGGGTGGAGCCCATTCACAGGTGAGCGATGTTTCTTTGGTTATTGCCCAATCATGGCTGACAAATGGTGATGGGGGCCAGGCTAATATAGCCCCTTATGTTGAGTTCAAGGTTGGGCCTTCATTGTCCCACACAACACAGCTCTGAGCCTTTCGACCTAGCGCTCCACTCTGTGCCGCTGCCTGGTGCCAATCTGCTGTTCCTGCAGAAAACCTCTGAACTCACTTGACATCCTTAAATTTAACTCAGTCCTATTTGTACTCATAGGATTTTACATGTTAAGAGAAGGAAGCTATGTTCTGTCACATACTGTATAAATAAACACGCAATCAATAGTAACTTGCCTTGGGGTATCATCATCATCAGTATATAAATGGGAGCTGGGGCTCTGGCTGTCTGTTTGTTTCTCTGTCCCACTGTGATGTCAAAAATCCCGCTTTGACATCATCCGCGATGTCATAAATCCCACTGTGACATCTTCAGTGATGTCATAAATCTGACATAATCGTGATGCTGGTCTCATTGGCCACACAGCAGCCGAGCTGTGGGCAAGGCCGCGCAGCGGCCGAGCTGCGAATGGGCAGGGCCAGCAGTACATGAGAATATTAATGATAATATTCTCATGTAGACAGACCACACAGCATGTATGCTACATATACTGTACCACCACTTGTCCTACAGCAATGCACTTAACCCTTGACAGCTCCAGTAATTCTGTGGCTGACACAGCACTGCAACCAACCACTACTGCATACGTATTTGTATGGCATATGGAAAATGGCAACCTGTCAGCAAAATCTAAAAATCCCCAATGGCTCGTCCACTGGGCAATAATGACTGTAATGTCTGTATGAATATTCAAGCAGTTGCCAGAGCTAATGCTATGTCTCATACATGTAGTCAGACCTACTGTACTATGCACCAGCACACAGCTAACGCTATGTCTCATACATGTAGTCAGACCTACTATGCACCAGCACACAGCTAACACTATGTCTCATACATGTAGTAAGACCTACTATGCACCAGCACACAGCTAACGCTATGTCTCATACATGTAGTAAGACCTACTATGCACCAGCACACAGCTAATGCTATGTCTCATACATGTAGTCAGCCCTACTATGCACCAGCACACAGCTAACGCTATGTCTCATACATGTAGTCAGCCCTACTATGCACCAGCACACAGCTAACGCTATGTCTCATACATGTAGTCAGCCCTACTATGCACCAGCACACAGCTAACGCTACGTCTCGTACATGTAGTCAGACCTACTATGCACCAGCACACAGCTAACGCTACGTCTCGTACATGTAGTAAGACCTACTATGCACCAGCACACAGCTAACGCTACATCTCGTACATGTAGTAAGACCTACTATGCACCAGCACACAGCTATACGCTACGTCTCAGTCATGTAGTCAGACCTACTATGCACCAGCACACAGCCATACGCTACATCTCGTACATGTAGTCAGCCCTACTATGACCCAGCACAAAGCTAACGCTACGTCTTGTACATGTAGTCAGCCCTACTATGCACCAGCACACAGAGCTATATGCTACATCTCGTACATGTAGTCAGACCTACTATGCACCAGCACACAGCTAACACTACGTCTTGTACATGTAGTCAGACCTACTATGCACCAGCACACAGCTAACGCTACGTCTCGTACATGTAGTCAGCCCTACTATGCACCAGCACACAGCTAACGCTACGTCTCGTACATGTAGTCAGACCTACTATGCACCAGCACACAGCTATACACTACGTCTCGTACATGTAGTAAGACCTACTATGCATCAGCACACAGCTAACGCTACGTCTCGTACATGTAGTCAGACCTACTATGCACCAGCACAGAGCTAACGCTACGTCTCGTACATGTAGTCAGCCCTACTATGCACCAGCACACAGCTAACGCTACGTCTCGTACATGTAGTCAGACCTACTATGCACCAGCACACAGCTATACACTACGTCTCGTACATGTAGTAAGACCTACTATGCATCAGCACACAGCTAACGCTACGTCTCGTACATGTAGTCAGACCTACTATGCACCAGCACACAGCTATACACTACGTCTCATACATGTAGTAAGACCTACTATGCACCAGCACACAGCTAACGCTACGTCTCGTACATGTAGTAAGACCTACTATGCACCAGCACACAGCTAACGCTATGTCTGCTATGCACCTGCAACAACCTCTATTCCATAACACACATTAATGCACAGTGTGAGAGCCCCTAAATAAATAATAAGACTGCTTTATTTTCCCGGCCCCTGAGAGAGAGCACGCTCTGTATAATGGGGGGAATAACTGAATATAAAACCCACCATCACCAGCTAATGCTGTGCTGCTCAGGATGTGGAGTCAAGAGACAGTCAAATAGACCAGTTACTGGTAAGGACAGGAGCAGACGGTTTACTCAGCCTTAGAGGGGGTTTTCTACAGGTAGTCCAGCTTAGAGAATCAAATTATTCTCCCTACATCCAAAATCCACTGTACTGCATCAGAGGAAACAGTCACATTCCAAATACTGGAGACAAAGTGATCTCATATTGCTCTACTGTAGCTATGCCTTGGTTGGTTTGGTTTCAAAATCTAACTTTTCTTGCTTGCTGCTGAAGCATAGTGAACTGAAGCAAGTTTTAGGTCCTAAAAACCTAGCTAGTGCCAAGAAAAAAAGCATATGGGTGCAGGACAGTTCAGGGAGGTGCACAGAGTGTTAAGAGATATTAGAACTTACTGATGCTGGTTTGGCAAGTTATAGCTAAAAGCTGGACAATATTATTATGTTCAGGTCAGGTCATACTACAAAACCTCCACTGAAAATCTAATAGACCAGACATGAGTTGAACTTTGTGATAACTGTAGCCAGTTTACAATACAGTAAATTGTTATAATTGCAATTGTGACAAGCAAGTACCTGGTGTTAGAGTTCAGATTCTAAATAATACAAGAAAAGCTGAATTTTACACTATATATACTGCTGCAATTATGCAATAAAGAGCAAACATGAGAAAAACATAAGGCAGCCCACTTCACCCTAGCATTTCCATTTAAATGTGGCTTTGTTCCACACCAGTAAGCATTGCATATTGCCTCTGGCACTCCAGCACAGTTCACGTTTACCACTACCACACGAGCTATATTTAACACACATCAATTATAAAATAAACCCCAATACGAGTATTCTAGTAAGAGTTTGTGTGTGTGTGTGTGTGTGTGTGTGTGTGTGTGTGTGTGTGTGTGTGTGTGTGTGTGTGTGTGTGTATAGTATATATTGTATATATATATATATATATATTTATTTATTTATTTATTTATTTATTTATTTATTTATGATCAGATTAGCATCAGCTGTTAGGGGAAATAGAAATAGAAATGGGCAGGCAAAGGAGGCATAAGCACTCTCCAATTACATCCATAGGGAAGCCATCTATCCGCTGTAGCCAAGCCACCACAATACATCTTTCTGGATGGGGCCCGGACGTAATCAAATCAAACGTACCGTACTTACAGTATCGTTTACTCATTCCCCCGCTTAACAAACGAATACCGAATAATAGATTCAGGACCGCAATAAAAGATGAGATGACTTGGAAGTGAGCGAGGATGTAGGACTGAAGTGGCAAGTTCTGAAAATATGTGTCTCATTCCAGCATCGGTTGTACTGCGGTTGTAAAGCACTAATGTCAGCGCTGGCTAATGCTAACGTTAGCGAAGCACAGCTGCCTTTCATAGACAATATGAACAACCGATACCATTTAGCTGGAATAAGTAGGCTAACTTAGGCACTAGGGCTGTGCCGATTCACTTATCTCCCGATTCGATACTATCCAACGGTGCTGGAAGCACGGTGCGGTGGGCGCTGCAGCACCCCCTGGTGGCAAGAGATGTAAAAAAAGTTTTTTTTTTTTTTTTTTACAGTGCACCTGAACGCAACATGCAAAATACCCGCTGAATAAGTGTCCAAATGTTCATGTAATTCTGGCCAATACTCCACTTCTGTTATAACATTTCAGTCTGGAAGATATAGGTCCCTATTCTCCCACAGGCCTTCGGCGCTAAAACGGGCCTTAAACGCAAAAAAACGTGCCTTGCGCCTGTTTCGGGAAAATAGCAATAGGCTTTAGGCTGCCAAATGCGCTTTAGGCCGAATGGGCGTGGCGGAGTCCCTGAATGCGCCGAAGTGGGCGTGGCGGCGCTAAATACCGGCGTACTACTATCTTCCAGCCATCTTCCGACCTGGCCGACTTTTAGCGCTTTGCGCTTTTGAAAAGCTGGCCTAAAGCAGGATTCTGTGCACCGGGGACAGGAAAGTGAATGGAGAATACAATATATAGAAAAAAATACTTTAGAATACAATAGAATATAAGATTGCAACCCTTCTCAGGCTTTTTGGGTGAAGCTGTAATGCAGTTTCATAAATTTAGTTTAGGCTATCATAATAATCCCCATTTATGTGTAATATAGCTCTACGTTTTATTACCCCCCCCCCCCCGAAATTAGCTAGGCTACTAATATTACTAATATTCCTAATTAATATGTATTATTATTTCATTCAGATAATTGACATTATAGGCATGTATATCGTTTAATGTGAGAGAAAGGGAGAGAGAAAGAAAAGAGAGAAAGAGATAAACTGGATAAACTGTTGTGTAGCGCTTCTTCAAACCCCACTCTTCATTACAGCTATTCATTACAGAATTGTCTGTTGTATTTATTTTTTCTGTGTGCAAAGCATAGAAAGTTATAATTATTTCCAAATGTTTCCCCCGTCTGTGGCAGCGGAGCTGTCCGAGGTGCTGAACAAGCGCAGCGCATAGACGGCCACCTGGGGCGGCTCACTCAAGCAGGCGGTCCAGGACTGGGCGCGGGGCGTCGGCGGGGTAATTCTCCTCCCCAAACAGTGCGCGATGGTACATTTGAACCTGAATGGATAGATTAATAAACGACTTCAGTAAAGAGTTGTTTTGTAGCTATTCAAAATGAATGGTGGACAGATATATCACCTGATTCGCCAGCACCATTTTCTCCTCAGCTGTGAATTTGGTGGCTCTGTTGTGCTCTGCCATATTGATCACACTGGCCAGCTGCTGCCAATCTGGCTTTTAAAGTCACTCTGATTGATTACTGAAGATTTTATTGAGAATGAACATATTTGTCAGAGCCTGTGGGCAGGGGGTGGGGGGGACGCATATATAGGCCAAATAAAATACTATTACTCAATAATAAAATCCTGTAAATTAAATAGAATTAAGTTATCAGATCCAGTAAAAGTGATAGGTGTCATTCAGAGGATGTTGCATCGTGCAGTGGGGGAGGAGAGATAAAACGATATCATTCTGGCCAAACTTTCATTTAATCTCATGACATCCAGCCATAGGCAATATTTTTTTCTATCAGATGCATTTAGAAATTATTTTCACTTTGGTCTTGCTATAGTGTAGCGTATTTACATGCTTGCAGTATTTTAACTGCAGTTAGATTGGTTTGAGAAGCATTATAATATGGAATAATAGCCTATATATGGAGATAGACAGACCGGATGAAGGGAGGGGGGGGCGGCGGAGCCCTTGGCTTTGTCTGGTTTTACCGGATTTGTCCAGGAATTGGAGCTTAAAAGGCAAGCGTGTGTCTCTTCCCTGCAATTCTCCAATGAGCGGACAATGCATAATTTTACGCTTAAAAGGCGTGGTTATAATGGTTGAGGCTGAGTTTAGCGCCGATACCAAGATATCAAGTGCGCCTTTCCACGCCCACTGCTTTGCGCTGCGGCTGGCGTTCGGCCTAGAAACTGCGCGGCTGCAACGATAGGGCCCATAATCTTTATGACTAAAAGGCTAAATGAGTAGCTTAGAAAATGAATAGCCCCAGGGGCCCATGGTACTATTAATCTGGCCCTGGATATATGGGAGGAATCGCAGGTAGGCTATCACTGTCCCTGATTCCTGGGGGTAAATTGAGTAATGCTGCAGAGAAGAGGAGAAGACACTGAATAATGACATCACAACAGTATAATCCTAATGTTAATTTAAAATTAAATATTCGTCTAAATATGGCTAAAAGTCCAAAAAGGGTGGGAGAGAGAATGAGGATTCCAACACAGCAGTGGGAGCAAGTGGTGACATGGAGATGAGTGAGAAAAGGTGACTGAATAATGACACAACAGTCTAATCTTAATGTTAATATTCCTCTAATCTGGCGACAAAGTGGCCAAAAAATTTCCGGCGCCCTGTGGGCGTCGGCAGCCGTCCCTCTCAATGTTGAATCGGTGGCTACGGCCTTGCAGCACCCCCTACCTAAAAGTACTTCCAGCACCACTGATACTATCGTGATACTTGGGTGCCGATTCGTCTATGATTATTGCGATTCGATATTACGATTTATTGCAATTTGTGTTTATTTTTTTTATTTTTATTTTCAGTTTGTTTGCTTTTTTACACTAGATTAGAACATGGGAAAAGTTTAATCATACACTTCTAGAGACTGTATATTATATCATGAGTAGGGCTGGGCGATATAGTTAAAAAGTATATTGATATAACATCTTTCATATCAGTCATTATCGATAATTATTGATCATTTTAATTACCTGTTTTTATTAATAAAAAACATGAGAAGAAAAAGGTTGCATTTAGCCACTTTATTTTGAACCACCTTATTTTCAAGGCACACAGGTAGGTCTAATTTGTCACACACACACATGCTCTGAGTGCAACTGCAAGCAGTAATTTACAGACATGATGACGTTTTACTTTGATGACAGCCTAGCGTTGCCAGCCTTCTAAAAAAACATTTGGTAACGTGTATTTCAGGGTTGTAGGGTTAACGTTAGGTGAATCAGAGGTGTGGAAAAGCCTGGGTTTTGCTTTGACTTGCTTAACTACAAATATGCCATAGGCTGTAGGGCTGGAGGGCGACTGCGCTGGGGACCGCGCGCCATTGGTTGGGCAAGAAAAAGCCTTGCCTTGCTGAAAATGCGGTAGATTTCTCCATATCAGTAAAAAAAAAAAAAAAAAAAAAATCTCCATATCAGTTTTATATACCCATCAAGACCCCGCCCAAGCAGAAGACATAAAGTCATAAGCTGTGTGCTCAATAGATGACACAATGAGTTATTCCTGTCCCAAAGTACAAGTACCGTAAATTCCGGACTATAAGCCGCACCGGTGTATAAGCCGCACCTGCAAAGTTGACTATTTTTTTCTTATATAAGCCGCACCGGACTATAAGCCGCGGGTGTTTTAATGTTTTTTTTTTTTTTTTTTTTAATTGTGTTTTAATGTTTAATTACCATATGTAAGGGTTCATGCACAGAGGGGATTGTCGGGAAAGAGATGGCTGTTTGAGGAAGCTCCCATTTATTAACATTTCAACAAAACAACATAACACAACACCACCTGTGTTGTTATTTACAGTGCACACAGTGTCATACAGTGTCATACAGTGTGGTGAAAAGAGGGCAAGAGAGGAAATTAAAACAGAAGTGGATTTATAGTTAGAAAGAGTGCTAAAAAAGAGAGATTTTTTTTTTTTTTTTGAAAAAATCCATAGATAAGCCGCACCGTTATATAAGCCGCAGGGGCCAAAAAAGCCCAAAAAACGGGAAAAAAGGTGCGGCTTATAGTCCGGAATTTACGGTAAAACCTTTCCAACAGTTCAACTTTGTCTCTGCTCACAGAAGTGAATTGAGCTGCGGGTGCCCCGCATTCTGTAAAGTAACGTTCCAGACGTCCGTATTTGTGAAATTGGTGTCTTAACATTAACGTTAATTTCCCGGGCGCTTATTAATAGAACACGTTAACACGTTACGTTAACACGAATTGAAACTCGCCAAGATCGAATTCTTTGTAACGCGAGTGGCGTCAGCGGAGGACCTAAATGCGAGACTCGATCATTAGCCAGGAATGGGTCTCGCGCTACTTTTGTATGCTAAAATAAAGCTGATAATGTACAATTTGATTCAAGGGGGGGGAAACCCTTTCAGAGTACAACACAAACTGTCTATTTTGCTGCAACTCGACAGTGCTGCTTAATCCAGGAGATGTCGAGACTCTCGGCTCTGGATCAAACCATCGCGTCACTAGCAATGCCATCATTGTCAAGGGAGGGATATGATTAGCTGTGTGTGAGTGGGGGCGGGTCATGGGGCGGGTGCACTCGGAGTTTGTCTGTTAAATGATTGGCTGTTTCCGTGTCACTTGTACTAACAAGGTACATGATTGGCTGTATGAGCCACGGAGCAGAGGGAAGCACTCTATAATGTGCTGGATGAAAGTGGTAACATTTCATACATATGTGGCCTAGTGGGCGATCCCACTAAAGCCACTAGAGGGCACTGAGCTACTGAGTATTCCTTCATGACCTGTAACTAACGCGAGAGCTCGCAACAGGAAGGAGGAAGTAGGACGCCGTTTCTCTTCCTGTTTGCAAGCTGAGAGACTCACCTGTCTTTTTGGACGTTCGCCTTTGCCTACGGGGTAAACTAATTAATTTGTCACTTCTGTACAAAACTATCTAACGATGTACATGAATAAGGTTGTATGGAAGATCAGAATGTATTGTTTGCTGCCGATGGTAATTTCGTGGGTCCGGTGTTTACATATTATCCTGCCATGCCGAGTCCTCAGGAAACACTCACGTTGATAGCGTTCTGGACGCACTGTAAGTTCACTTTACAACAATGTATTTTGTTAGCATTCCTAATGAAACCTGTACTTTGTGAATTGTGCTGAGGATGTTTATTTTCATTGTATAGCGCTGTGCTCTTTGGGGTTGGTGGCTTGTGACCACACGTGCACCGAGTTAGCACAAAGATACCACATAGTGAGTATTTTGAGATAAACTACATGTTCATTTGTATGTTGACATACTGTTAGCTTTTAATGTGGGTTTACTCATTAATTCATGTGCAATGCTGTATAGGGTCTGACTGTGGTTTTGAATGTTTTCTTTTGTTTTGTTTTAACAGAAGCGCTACCACTACAGTTGTTTTTGCTTTGCTTTATTTTATTTTGTCTCTCACACTGAAACAGTGGTTTTATTGCACTAGAGAAGGCACTGAAAGTGCATCGTTTACTGTCTACAGTTTAAGTGCATTGTTTACTGTCTACAGTTTAGACTGTGATTTCTATAGTGAAGCTGCACTAGTGATCTCGTTCTATAGATCAGTGAGTTACAGAAGTGAATGTTTTGTTGTAAGAAAATCTTTGTCAAAGCAAAATCTCCAAACTCCAAAATAATTTAATACTACTATCCTACTTGGGAAGTAGTCAGATAATAAAGATCCCCAATTATAGTTTTGTGTCCTGTGTCATTCAAATTTCACCAGGCTACACATAAACAGAAAAAAATGCGATTACCGATCCTGGAATAAAAGATAGATTCAAAAAATCGTGACATTAAAAATTACGATACTTAAGTGAACCGATTTTTTCCCCCACCCCTATTAGGCACACATTTTCAGAACTTGTAACATTAGTCCAACTTACTGACTTCTCAAGTCCTAATTTTTGTTTGGTCCGTATAGCCTTTGCTAGGAGATGTGTTTCATACAACTCCTCTGGCCCACCTACTAGTCACAAGCACAAGCTAATGTAGCTAGCTAATGCTAGCCAGCTTCTCCGCCAGTCTTATCGTACACTGCAGTACCTTGGTAATCTCATCTCATACAGCGTTGGAGGTCGGGATAAGACGTTAGTTAAAACAAAAAGTACAAAGTTGGGTCCGACTTTGGCTGCTTAACGTTAGTAGCTACTGTATGGTGCGGTAGGCTGTGTGTTAAACTGCTATCTGCTTCAGGCAATATCTGCTTTGGCCACAGCTGTGTCTGTTTCTGTTGTGCATGACAACAGCGTTAGCCAATCAGCGCCCATGATTGGATTTTCAACCGGGAAAAAAGCTTTTGCACATGGTGATGCCAGACCAAGAAGAGCCAAATTCACAACTGTGGAGTGGGCGTGGCTTCGAAGGTCTGGAGCCAGGCTAGTACAATACAGAACCAACCATGAAAATCTTCATCACATTTAATACCATCAGTGAAGTCCCACTGAATGTATGCAAAGTAAATTAGTACTGAACTATTACTCTACCACTGAAAGGAATCGTTTGGAAAATAAAATGCTAGTTCTTTCTTATTTATTTATTTATTTATTTATTTATTTATTTATTTATTTATTTATTTATTTATTTATTATTATCTTTTTATTCCCCCCCATTTTCTCCCCAATTGTACTTGGCCAATTTGCCCTCTGCTGCCCCGGTCAGTGCCCCACCCCCTCTGCTGATCTGGGGAGAGCCGTAGACTAGCACCATGCTTCCTCCCACACATGCGCAGTTGCCAGCCGCTTCTTTTCACCTGACAGCGGGGAGCTTCACCGGCAGGACGTAGCATGTGGGAGGATCACGCTATTCCCACCAATTCCCTTCCACCCCGAACAGGCCGACCAGAGGGCAACCAGGACAGTTCTTTCTTCAATAAGAAAAAAAGAGGCATTGAACTTTCTGTAGAGTGAGAGAGCACCTGAGGATGGAAACCTAAGAAAAATGTTTGCTTTTAAATATTAAACAAGATATGATCAAACAGCCACACACGTCAATTTAGGTCTACAACATTTGAGAAGCTGCAGTATGCAGGACTTCTATGGCTTCCGCTGGAGCAACAGAGGTCTGTGACTAATGGAGAGTAATTGGCATCAGTTACCCTCCCTGCCCCCCAAATACTATTCATTTCAATGCAGTTTTTTAATGAATAAATGCTGTTCTTCCCATCTACTGCATTCTAGTTTCATTCCCAACCCCCTTGTCTCTCTGAAATGGAACTCAAACAGATCGGCTGCTAGAAGGCTTGCCTGGAGGCAGACAGGGAGTCGTGCCTCCTGAGCCACCCCTCTGTTCTGAAACACTTTACTGTCTAAGTCGAGATGTCACCACACACACACACACACATACACACACACTCACACTCACTCACGCACGCACACGCACGCACGCACACACACACACACACACACACACACACACACACACACACACACACACACACACTCACTCATGCACGCATGCATGCACGCACACACGCACTCACACACACACACACAGTCACTCATGCACGCACGCATGCACGCACACACACACGCACACACGCACTCTCACACACACACACACACACACACACACACACACACACACACACACACACACACACACACACACACACACACACACACACACACACACACACACACATCAAGATCATTCAAGGAAACATTGCAGTGCAAACGAGTTGTTGCCAATAGATATCTTTGTGGATCAGGGTATGCTCAGCGACCCCCCACCGGGAAGAACCGTTTGGAAAATCCAGATGCAAGGTACAGTAGTGAGAGTTCCACACAGTACTAATGCAGGATAGATGCATACTGTAGATGCAAGCTACAGTAGAGAGTTCCACACAGTACTAATGCAGGATAGATGCATACTGTAGATGCAAGGTACAGTAGTGAGAGTTCCACACAGTACTAATGCAGGATAGATGCATACTGTAGATGCAAGGTACAGTAGTGAGAGTTCCACACAGTACTAATGCAGGATAGATGCATACTGTAGATGCAAGGTACAGTAGTGAGAGTTCCACACAGTACTAATGCAGGATAGATGCATACTGTAGATGCAAGGTACAGTAGTGAGAGTTCCACACAGTACTAATGCAGGATAGATGCATACTGTAGATGCAAGCAGTGGCGGACTGCATAATCGGGCACGTCGGGCAAATGCCCGGTGGCCTGGCCTGGCCTGCCAAAAAAAAAAAAAAAAAAAAAAAATTTTTTTTTTTTTTTTTTTTTTTTTGCAGGCCAGGCCAGGTCACTCACTGAACAGCAGGCCAGGCGCCGCCTACTGGTTTACTAGTGGTTTTATTACTTTATTCAGGTTTAAAGTGGGTGCATCTCATTGTAAAATTGGACTTGGCCCAAATTGGGCTTCAAACGGCCCAAATTGGGCTTCAAACGGCCCAAATCGGGCTTCAAACAGCCCAAATCTGGCTTTAAACGACCCAAATCTGGCTTCAAATGGCCCAAATTGGGCTTCAAACGACCCAAATTGAGCTTCAAACACCCCAAATTTTTCGCCGGCGCCCTTTGGACGCCGGCACGCGCGTCGGCCCGTATCGGCCTGGCCTGCTTGGTATCTAATGCCCGGCCTGAATTATGATCCCAGTCCGCCCCTGGATGCAACAGTAGTGAGAGTTCCACACAGTACTAATGCAGGATAGATGCATACTGTAGATGCAAGGTACAGTAGTGAGAGTTCCACACAGTACTAATGCAGGATAGATGCATACTGTAGATGCAAGCTACAGTAGTGAGAGTTCCACACAGTACTAATGCAGGATAGAAGCATACTGTAGATGCAAGGTACAGTAGTGAGAGTTCCACACAGTACTAATGCAGGATAGATGCATACTGTAGATGCAAGGTACAGTAGTGAGAGTTCCACACAGTACTAATGCAGGATAGATGCATACTGTAGATGCAAGCTACAGTAGTGAGAGTTCCACACAGTACTAATGCAGGATAGATGCATACTGTAGATGCAAGGTACAGTAGTGAGAGTTCCACACAGTACTAATGCAGGATAGATGCATACTGTAGATGCAAGGTACAGTAGCGAGAGTTCCACACAGTACTAATGCAGGATAGATGCATACTGTAGATGCAAGCTACAGTAGAGAGTTCCACACAGTACTAATGCAGGATAGATGCATACTGTAGATGCAAGCTACAGTAGAGAGTTCCACACAGTACTAATGCAGGATAGAAGCATACTGTAGATGCAAGGTACAGTAGTGAGAGTTCCACACAGTACTAATGCAGGATAGATGCATACTGTAGATGCAAGCTACAGTAGAGAGTTCCACACAGTACTAATGCAGGATAGATGCATACTGTAGATGCAAGGTACAGTAGTGAGAGTTCCACACAGTACTAATGCAGGATAGATGCATACTGTAGATGCAAGGTACAGTAGTGAGAGTTCCACACAGTACTAATGCAGGATAGATGCATACTGTAGATGCAAGGTACAGTAGTGAGAGTTCCACACAGTACTAATGCAGGATAGAAGCATACTGTAGATGCAAGCTACAGTATTGAGAGTTCCACACAGTACTAATGCAGGATAGATGCATACTGTAGATGCAAGGTACAGTAGTGAGAGTTCCACACAGTACTAATGCAGGATAGAAGCATACTGTAGATGCAAGCTACAGTAGTGAGAGTTCCACACAGTACTAATGCAGGATAGAAGCATACTGTAGATGCAAGCTACAGTAGTGAGAGTTCCACACAGTACTAATGCAGGATAGATGCATACTGTAGATGCAAGCTACAGTAGTGAGAGTTCCACACAGTACTAATGCAGGATAGAAGCATACTGTAGATGCAAGGTACAGTAGTGAGAGTTCCACACAGTACTAATGCAGGATAGAAGCATACTGTAGATGCAAGGTACAGTAGTGAGAGTTCCACACAGTACTAATGCAGGATAGATGCATACTGTAGATGCAAGGTACAGTAGTGAGAGTTCCACACAGTACTAATGCAGGATAGATGCATACTGTAGATGCAAGCTACAGTATTGAGAGTTCCACACAGTACTAATGCAGGATAGAAGCATACTGTAGATGCAAGCTACAGTATTGAGAGTTCCACACAGTACTAATGCAGGATAGATGCATACTGTAGATGCAAGGTACAGTAGTGAGAGTTCCACACAGTACTAATGCAGGATAGAAGCATACTGTAGATGCAAGCTACAGTAGTGAGAGTTCCACACAGTACTAATGCAGGATAGAAGCATACTGTAGATGCAAGGTACAGTAGTGAGAGTTCCACACAGTACTAATGCAGGATAGAAGCATACTGTAGATGCAAGCTACAGTAGTGAGAGTTCCACACAGTACTAATGCAGGATAGATGCATACTGTAGATGCAAGGTACAGTAGTGAGAGTTCCACAACTGAATTGTAAAAATGCAACAATGGGGTGCAGACCAATTTAAACAACAAGCCAAATTAGAAAAGTGCCCTTACTTTGCTGCAAAAGAATATTGAGCAATATAGCGGAACAATTATAAAATAGCCAACTTTTTCCATTTTGATCACACCAATACAGCATGGAGTATTTACCAAACTCAAAAGATGCCAGCTTTGTGACAAAGTTTCGCTTCTCCTGTCCATCTGATGAAAAAGCCACTCATTGTGTCCCTGTGTGCTCAGCAGCAGACCTTTTCTCCTGCATTCAATGGCATTGACAAGCCACCGTCTCAATCGATGAACCCACGGCCAGACCTTTGCAGAGCGAGCCTCAGACCAAAGGGCTGCGTGGGTTCATTGTAATTGCACAGGACAGCATCTCTGACACATGCCCTAAGCACAGGGAGCTGAACTGGCTAGAGGGGCCCTATTCTGGGAAAATGTTGCATCTACAACAGCACTTCACTTCGACCGTGGGTGTAGCGGACGCTAAACCCACCTAAACTCATTTCACCCTATTTTTTTTTTATTTGCTGAGCATTTACACACCTTTTTACACAAATACATCATAGTAGTACCGAACTGATGTAAAGTACTGTATTTGAAGATAGGGGTGTTTAAAAAAAGAAAATATAATTAAACCCCTGGGAGTTTAACAGGCTTTATTTCCCCATGATGTCACAGTTGAGTATCTTTTTAGCCATTCACCGAGCTTTGAAAGACCAGAGAGGCCATTACTGATATGTGCACTGTTCTTTGGAGAGGTAGCTGAGCTGAAGTGGCCTGAGCTGCAACTGCAGCAGGGTGTGGATTTGCACTATCTGGAATGCCTTCTTTGGGCTTATGACATTAGAAACATGTAAACAATTCCTTGTGGATATTCTTAATAGCAGGAAAGTGATTTGACTTGTTGAAAAAATAGGTCGGCTCCATTATTGTGTGCCACTGCACTGGTTTTGGCCTGGGTGGGCGTGGTTGTGCATCTATGAAGGCTTGGCAAGGACATGTAGCAACCAAACAAAAACACACATGTGTGGCAAGCATGGCAAGCAGCAGAGATAGGTAAAATAGAGAATTGATGAATGCCATTCAGGTGCAAACCATAACTATAACTATTCTGTTCATGCTGGCAATTATGGAAATGTGTTTGTTCCAATTCAAAAGATGCTTCTGATTCAACTATGGCAGCTACAACCCTGGCTTTTGCTGTGTTGTCCATTGTTATTTGTTTACTCAGCTGTCCAGTGTGCTGTCGGCTGATAGAGTGCACTCAATTTCTGCGGTTTTCTCCACCCCTGCTGCAACGAAGAAAAGTCATACTGTAGGAGCCTAGTATCCCAGCATGCACTGGGTGGAAAACACCCTGGACAGGTTGCCAGTCAATCACTAGACTCAGTTCTCAGTCTCTATCTGCGTCGCTCAACTAGGGACTGAGAACTTTCTCCCAGCTTCCGTTGTTAAAACTGGGTGGAAACGATTTGAGAGTTTAAAAAACTTTGTTCAAGAAACTATTTTTGAGTTCCCACTTCCCAGCACTTCCAAAACTGGGAGCCGAGACTAGTCAATCACTGGACTAGCACACATTGACAGACTAGTCAATCACTGGACTAGCACACATAGACAGACAGTCATGTTCAGATCTCTGGGCAATTTGGAGTGTCCGGTCCACCTGACTTCCATGTCTTTGGACTGTCCAGTCCACCTGACTTCCATGTCTTTGGACTGTCCAGTCCACCTGACTTCCATGTCTTTGGACTGTAGGAGGAAACCGGAGAAGCTGAAGGAAACCCATGTGAACACAGGGAGAATATTCTGAGAATCAAATGATTTCCCTTTTGATTGATCACTGAAACAAATCCTAAGCAGCCATGACATCTGTGCCACAGTTATACAAGAGTACCTGAGGGTGTGGTCAGGTGGAAGAGGGAAGAGGGAAGAGGAGAGTAGCTGAGGGTGTGGTCAGGTAGAAGAGGGAAGAGGAGATGCTATACAGTCCAGTAAGAAGGACAGGATTACTGGTCTTCTGCAACCAGGAAGCATGCACTTAGCACCGCTGATCCCATCAAGAGAGACCGCTGAATGAAGCTATAGGCTGGTGAAAAGAGAGAAATCTTCAGGTCAGCTTCCTATCTCTCCGTAACCACCCCTGGAGATCAGATCAACTGCTATCCTGAAACTTAATGAACTAGTAAACAGTGAGGATTAAATTAATATTACATGGGCTTTCATTAATGCCAGCCAGCAGACTCCAAAAATAACGAAGGCAAGAAGTGTAAGCGGGAGGAGACAGTTACTGGAGCTTCTTCTTCTCTGTGTTTACTCAGCATCTGCCTGCCAGAGAAGAAGGCTTTTGATCACGCCTCGGCTGGTCTCTCCTCTCCTCTCCTCTCCTCTCCGCTGCGTGGTGAGAGACGCCCAGGGAGGCCGCCGAGAGCTGCCAGGGCCCGTTCATTCGCAACACAAATGAACGGAGCTAATTGTACACGTGTGGGGATATGGGGGAGCCGCACACGGTGCAATGTTTGCAGAATATGGAAATAATTAATCTCATTGAGCTTGTGAAATACCATCAGTGTTGCAAAAGAGGATTTAAGCATAGGCTGGGGATGAGACGGACGATGATAGCAATGGGCTGGAGAGACGCAGATGTTTAGATTAAGCTTCTTCATTATTGGTTTATCACGCAGCTTCTTCGAGTGTATTTTTGGTAATTGAATAAATGTGAGTATGAAATAGATGTGGATTTGGGGCAGAGCAACAGGATTACGGGTGCAGCAGTGACAGTCTCTTCCCCATCCATGAGACAATGGCCGCACATTTTGTGCTATCAGGTCAATTGTGCATTGGGTTAAGTAAGAATTGAAATAGCAGAAGGATCATTGAATCACTGAAACACACACCTACACATGCATAGCGCGTGCACGCACACACACACACACACACACACACACACACACACACACACACACACACACACACACACACACACACACACACACATATATACAGTATATATAGATATATAGATATATGTAGATATATATAGATATAGGTATAGATATAGATATATGTATGCATATACACATAACATACATACATATTGTTGGAGAAAAATATAAGTTCCATTGCCATTTCCTAATCAATAAGCTATAAGCTATAATTGCATACACATAATTAATGCTATGAGTCATTAGTCATAAGACATCTCACAAATGCATATTTGCACTATGCAGTAGGGATGCAGCGGTATACCGTTTGAAGGTATACCGCGGTTTGAAAACGTCACGGTATCAAAACCACTAAAGTTTGCCATCATACCTTCCCCACAGTATCAGCTGTTTCCCCAAAACAACGTGCCCAGGTCGCTTGCAGAGTGCAGCTTACACTCCCCCTGGCTGCCTGCCTACCTAGACTAGAGCACAGTAGAGAGGAGCCGCAAGGACCCCCCTGAACTTTCCCCCATCTAAAAAGACGACGTCGGCTGTATGGGAATATTTCGGCTATTGTAAAAACACAAATGGGCCGCAATACCGCGATACCGTGGTATTTTTGTCCAAGGTTATCATACCGTCAAAAACTCATACCGTTGCATCCCTACTATGCAGAGACACATAACTAGCTTATCAAGCAGGAGATTTCTCCCCTTTGCTCTGGCCTTCAGAAACTCAGCATGACAATGGCCATGAGACAGGAACACTTGTTGATACAGACAGGCAGCCCATAGGCTCCAAGTCAAGTCATCACCCCTCCTCTCTGCCTTTCCTCTTCCTTTACAGTATAAAGCTTATGTCAAATTGTGACATCGGCGCTGAATATTTGGACTCTGTACATTGATCAGATGGTACATTGAGATTCAGTCTCTCCTATAACACAGTGTATAGGAGAATGTTATGGTAAATAAATATACCTTCATTAAGACATCTTCCTGGACTCCTGGCTTCAAATTCATTTTGGTTTAGGCTATCAGCTGTTATATATACATTTAGCGGATGTAGAATGGTTAAGGAATTCCATTCTCTATCACATATATGCATACATACATGCATGCATGCATACATACAGTACATACATACATACATACATACATACATACATACATACATACATACATACATACATACATATATACATACATAAACAGACATACAGTGGATTTAAAATGTATTCCATATGCACAAACCTTAGTGTAGAGGTAGGGCTCAGCAAAAAAAAAAAAAAAATCAGTTCATGGAAATTAGGGATGCACCGATATGAAAATTTTGGCCGATGCCGATAACCGATATTAACATTGCTGTTATGGCCGATAACCGATATTTACCGATGTCGATATGATCTGTATAAAACCACATTTTTATGATCATCACATTTTGTACATACTGAAAAACACATGTTAACACTGAATTTGAAAAAGTTATGCATTTCTTTATTTGCAAAGCCTTTGGAAAAGCCCATAAATCATAGATTTACTGCATTATTTCATATCAATGTGAAGAATTTGGCTGATAATGATAACCGATATTAACATTGCAACATCTGACCGATACCGATATGACCGATATGTTAAAAAATCGGCCGATACTGGCCGATACCGATATGATTGCCGATATATCGTGCATCCCTAATGGAAATATACCCTCTATACAGTAGTTAAAGTGTCCCATAATACCTGAAGTCACCCTACTTATACATTTTGACTCCAGACAATACGAAAACAAAGGTTTAGTCATATTTGTCATGTGAGGTTTACAAGGCTGAATTACTCAGGATTCAGCTGGACTCTGGACCTCCTGACCTTATAAGCCACTTTAGTCAATAAATCCTATGTAAGATAAGAGTGATGATGCTGTGAATTACCTTTAAGAGAAGAGGGTGCATAGCATTCAATTAACAACTCCGCTGACCATCAAGGCCAAAGGAGGAATTGTGGAATAATGGCGTGTCGATGTGACAAACGTCTACTACCACTAAGATCCTACAGGCAGAGCCATATGAAATCCGCATTCATGGGATTGCGGACTTGACCAATAAAAATAAGTATAGTGAAGAATTTGACATAATTTGACGCATTCAGGCGATAACGTGGGGTGGCAATGTGCCAAAAAAGTGAGCGCTTGCTAGGCTTGCCACGGTGTGGTCATTTTCACACCCGGTAATAAACACGTGACAACACCAGTGTTACCGGTTACATGGTATAAATATAATATAATATAAAAGAAGAAAAAAAAAATCCTCAGCTGTCCTCACGGTCCAGTCAGTCAGCTCCTCTCCGCTGCTGTGTTAGCTTGGATGCTCACAGTCACAACACTGGCTGCCTCACAATACTTGGCTGCATCCAACTCTAGACAACTTTTCAGACCCTCCTGGAGACAATCTTTCTCAGAAGAGACTAATGTTAGCGACAAATCTGGAGACTTTTTCTGACATGGGATTAACATTACCAGCAAGCAGCAGTAAGCAGGCAATGACGATATTTGGGTAAGTCCCGCTAGCATCGATGCTAAGTTAGTAAAGTACAGGGGGAGCGCAGCTAAAGCACATGGCTAATTAATATGGAGGTTAACGTCCATATTAATTAGCGATGTGCTTCAGCTGCGCGCTCGCTCCATGATGAGACTAGACCACAAAAGTTAGGCTATATGTCTCAATATAGGCTGATGCAACTCTTGCATTTTTACATAGCCTACAAGACAGACAGGTCAGGAGGAAAATAAACCATTCAAGCCATTTCCAGCACTTGAGGAAACCGTGAGTCTGCTCGTTTAATTCGTTGATATAGCCTAAGCATTGCCCGAACGATTAATTAATTAATAGGCTACGTGAACGTTAGCGGGTACTTTAGCCTATGCAGTAGGCTAAAAGTAGTAGGCTATTATCTCCTTGTTGCATTTTTAAACTGTCACATGGGGGAGAAAGAAACGATTCAACTTTTACTTGTTTACTCACCTAATTTGGCTCTCTTCCAAATAATCCAGCCACATAACTAACGCTACATTAATGGTTTGTAAAGTGCCCTTTAACCACCCGCCCACTCAGACATACATGATCCGGATCATGAGCTGCCGGTGTTAAACAACAGCCGTTTTTCCAATAATGCGGATCCTATACTAGGGTCTCAGATGGTCATGATCCGCACTCGCGGGAGTGCGTATAAGGCGGCTATTTGTTTCTAAACATACAGGCCGACGGGCTAGCAGCTGGTTATAATCCGGATTTCACTGCATGTTTAGAAGGGGCTATAGTGTCACACGCGCTTGACTTCCTTGTTTTGGGTTTCGCTCGATTGAAATGAACGAACGTGTCCCCGCTATTTTTATCAGCATGTCCTTGATGTATGACTTCATGAAAATCACAAAGAACATCGTGACCAATTTCCCAGAGAGAGAGGAGGTGAGTTGTTTGGTTGTGTGTCGTTATATGCGGCTGCAACCAAGTACGTTACATCTTGCCTCCGAGGTAGTTTCACTCTGCATTCCCTCTCTTCTCTTGGGTGTCTGCACTTATACCATTCGAGTGTCACGTGACCGTTGAACCGAGGCAAACATTCACTGAAGTATAAATGCAACACCATGAGCGACACTTGATTTTTGGTCTGCGACCATGTGCTGAGCGACACTTTCTAATAAGTATAAATTAAGCTTTACTCTTCTTCTACTATGAACCGAAGTTCATTGCACAGCATCTCAACAGTGACTACTTTACAATAGTGTCTCTGAAGTGAATGTTTTGTTAACAGTTGTTTTTTCTTTACTTTAAGCACACAATGAGAAGCTTAAGCACTTTACAAACAAAATGTTTTAAATATTTGAATAGAATGTTTTGTACAGTCATCTACTGTATTTCTGACTTGAAGCGCTTGTTAGAATAGTGCATTGTTATGTAAATTGACTGTTATATCTTATTCAATTGTGGACATTTATTCATTCCCAGTCATTAGACTTATTAAAAAGCAAAACACAGAATTCAGAAAAATTAAAACAGAAATTTGTTTAATTTGGGAAAAGATTTAATGGAATTTGGAAAAAAATAAAACAGATTTCATATGGCTCTACCTACAGGTAAGCCAAGACAGCTAAGGCAGGCATATTTAACCCAACTAGAAGCAGTGTTACAGTGTAAATGGTCACTGACATTGACAAATAGCATCACACATCAAGGCATATGGTTGAAAGCGAAGCACTATCCATGCGGCATTATGCAGTTTCTCTTCTCTCTCTCTGTGATTTAAAATCAAGATGACATCAGACATCTGTTTTGGAGCAACAAAAAAAGAGAGGCTTTTTCAAAGGGGGAAAAAATACCTCCTCAGGACTGGGCTTCAAACACATGAACAAGTGCACGACATACAAGTGCACGACATACAAGCGCACGACATACAAGCGCACGACATACAACACACACACACACACACACAAGGACACGCACATACGAGCCGAGCCTCACATTCATGCTACTCGTCACCCATCTTTTGAGTCCATCAGTGAGCAGAGAGAGAGAGAGACACTGTATGTGAGAGAGAAAGAGAGAGTGATGGAAACATAGAGCAAAGTTAAGGACCTGGGGCGGAGTTGGCGATGCTGAACTGAAAGGCAGTTTTACTGGGAGGACACTACGCCTACTATATCTCAACCATGTTAAGGCCGATGGTCACTCACACACACAAAGAAAAACACACACACACACACACACACACACACACACACACACACACACACGCCTATTCAACCTTTGAAGGAATCAGTCTGGCTCCATGAGCATGAAAAGAGGCCAGATGTCAGCGCTGGGCGGCCACACGCACGCAGGTCAGCGTCTCTGTTGAAAAGTACTCCATCTTTCCTTTGTTGCGCTCCCTCTTTGCTCCGTGACCCTCATCCTGTTTTCACTGCTGTGTTCTTCCTGAGAGTGGCCGTCCGCTCCACCCTATAGGTGCTGTACATCCCGCTCGGGTGCCGTGCGGTGCCGGGGCGGGCCTGTAACCAAACCTCGGCTGAGGCAATTTCATCCCCCTCTATGGGCAGCGGCATTAGCGGCGGTGGCAGTATGCCTGGGGCTGGGGACATTTGCCTGATGCTTATCTGCCGACAGAGCCCACCGCCAGCTACCCAGCTACCAGCTCGCTCACTCTGTTTTCTCTCTCTCTCTCTCTCTCTCTCTCTCTGATGCTGAGATATGATTTGGTGAGAGCAGAGAGGAGCAGAGCATATTATCGATTCAGCCACTGTCTCTCTCTCACTATTCATCCCCTCTTCCTCTGTTGCTATCCGCCTACCACTCTCCTCCTTTTATCTAGCTCTCTGTCTCTCATTCTGGCTAGCCACTTCTTTTTCTTTCCCTCTCCAGCGTGCACTCATAATAAGCCCTCCGTTAGACACCCAGGCAATAAAGCAGGGCCTCCCTTCCCTTCCTCCTGTGTACGTCTCCCTCGGCGAGGGCAAAACCAATAAAGGGCTGGCTTAATTACAGCTGCTGAGTGCTGCCAACACCCGGGCACAACACCACAGGGCTGAGGGGGGGGGGTGAGCGTAGGCGAGGTGTGATGGGAACACCCGGGCACAACACCACAGGGCTGAGGGGGGGCTGAGCGTTAGGCGAGGTGTGATGGGAACACCCGGGCACAACACCACAGGCTGAGGGGGGGCTGAGCGTAGGCGAGGTGTGATGGGAACACCCGGGCACAACACCACAGGGCTGAGGGGGGCTGAGTGTAGGCGAGGTGTGATGGGAACACCCGGGCACAACACCACAGGGCTGAGGGGGGGCTGAGTGTATAGGCGAGGTGTGATGGAACACCCGGGCACAAACACCACAGGGCTGAGGGGGACTCAGTGTATAGGCGAGGTGTGATGGGAACACCCGGGCACAACACCACAGGGCTGAGGGGGACTCAGTGTATAGGCGAGGTGTGATGGGAACACCCGGGCACAACACCACAGGGCTGAGGGGGGCTGAGTGTAGGCGAGGTGTGATGGGAACACCCGGGCACAACACCACAGGGCTGAGGGGGGCTGAGTGTATAGGCGAGGTGTGATGGGAACACCCGGGCACAACACCACAGGGCTGAGGGGGACTGAGTGTATAGGCGAGGTGTGATGGGAACACCCGGGCACAACACCACAGGGCTGAGGGGGGGCT